>NC_040882.2:2147880-2360380 GCF_900634795.4 Betta splendens
AGAAGCAAGAACTTTGTTCAATATGAGAATCATACAATTCTCTCTTGATCAAACTGTGTGTGTAGCTTGGGTTTTTTATAATTAAAAATACACATTTTTTTCTGCTAAATATTATCTGTGTTTTATTAAGGGTTTGGATTTGTAACTGTACTTGCCTATTTGTTCCTACTAGAGGAATGCATGTTACAATATCTTCAAATCTAATCAAATTATTTTACTGTTTCTTTTAAATGCTAACGTATAAAAAGAGCACACGTTAGTGTGGCAGTAGGTCTGCGTGAGACTGGAGAAATATATCACATCATTTTTTTTTCTGACAATGTAAAGCTACATGAGTTGGAACAGTAAACGTATTTTACATATTTTTTGTAACAGTAAACGTATTTTATCCAATGCTTAGGTTTTAGGTTTTATTGGTAAGCCTTATGTTTATGTAGGGAAAACCACTTTTACATTCTGTAAATAATACAAAATCGAAAGCAATAAAACTACAGTATTGTTGGCTCCCTTTTTTTCTTTTTTTTTACTTGTAGTAATAAATTGTAATAAGCTTAAACACTGAACGTGTCAGTGCTTTTATTTAGAATTATGACGTCTCCTAGGTCTCAGCCAATCAGATGCCCGAGATGAAGTCATCACAGGAAGTCGTCATCGTTGTGAGTAGCTTTCCCGCGAAGATTGAGAGACTAATGTTGCTGGATTAGAGCTTTTCTTTAGGTATGTGTATTTTTTATTGCCTTTTCATTGATGAACTAGCGCGATGCTACTTGTTCTTAGCAGCGTCGTTCGGCGACGGTGACGTCACTTTGGCCTCAACACGAAACCAAACTCCATCCATAACTTAGGATAGTTTGCTGCTTCCTAGCTTGTCAGTTAAACCTAATCAAGTTTGACTTTAATTACACGTCGCCCTGTTTGTCATAGTCTTAACTGTCCGGAGGTTCAATCAGCCTTTGTTTAAGCGGAGATTCTTTTTGCAATAGCCGTGAGTCGATCGGAACAGTAAATACGAGACTTTGTCGGCATTCGTGAAAGTGAAGCTGTTGGGTTGTTTTGTTTTGTTTGACTTGACAACGTTAAAGACAAACCACTAAGTTAAACGGCATTTAAAACATTAAATTAGCTCCTGAAAACACTTATCTTTCTAACAAAATGCAGTTTAATCATTGAACATTATGTTTTGCCGTTTAGATCATCATCAACATGAGTAAGAGGAAGGTCAAAGATGATCATATGCCAGTGGGAGAATGCATTACACAGGTCAGTGTCAGCCCAAACGTGTCCGCGATCGTGATGCACAGGTAATGATTTTCAAACAGTTTTTGTTCTTATTCTTCAGGTTCAAAGTATTTTAAGGGAGCGCTTCTGCCATCAGAAGCTTCCAGAGAAGCCACAGGCCGTAGAGGCTCAGCACAAGTAGGTTAAGAAGAAATAAAGCCTTTATTGGTCATTATCACACATTTGGTGCTCAACCTGAACCTTCCGCTCCCCAAACCAACACTCTACTAGTGAGCCACCAAGCCATCTACAAAACTTTAGTGATGTAGTCTAATTTGAATTATTAATTTATAGAAGGTCTACATTTAGTTTTAAAAATGTAGATGTGGTTCAGTAATAATTTCAGTAAAGCTGAAAAGCATGGTTTTCTGTACTCGACTTTTAAGTCTTCTTTATTAAATGAAAATGGCAGAGAAGTATGGTTCGTAATGAAGTGATCACTGTGAGTTTCAGTGACCCAGTTCAGTCTAACCTGGCTGACGGCATTGCCCCAGTTTGGGGGTTGGAAAAGTTCCCAGTAGAAGCAACATGAGCATCTCAGGTGTGACTGAAATCCAGCTCAAGCCTTTTTTTATACATTAAAAAGGTGACTTCGGCAACTGGACTCCTGGTAACCAGGGGACTGTCCTCATAGCCAGCTGAAACATCTGGAGGAGCGTTATGATCGTTCTAGTCAACAAATGCATTTTCAGACACCTACTGGAGCTGCTGAAGCGAACGGCCATCCACGGGGAGAGTAACTCGGTGCTAATCGTTGGTCCCAGAGGAACAGGAAAAACAATGGTGAGCTTTTGCAGCCGGGCTTCAGATGGCCTTATGGGTAATAGAGTCTGTACAGATGATAAATTGTGTTGAAGTATGTTTCAAATCCTTGGAGGCTTGTAACATGTGTCTGGCGTCTGCAGCTGCTGAAATGTGTGCTGAGGGAGCTGCTGGGGGATAAAGAAGTACAGAAAAACATGCTAGAAGTTCATCTTAACGGTACAGATGCTTCTCTTTATTTATTTACAGTACTTTGCTCTTGTACCAATTTATTTCCTGCTGGTTTCTGTAGGTCTTCTGCAGACGGATGATAAAATTGCGCTGAAAGAAATAACACGGCAGCTCCACTTAGAAAACACTGTTGGTGACAAAGTGTTTGTAAGTATTGTTTCTATCTGTGGATGTAATGAAGGTATTCTTATACTGTAACACCGCTTCCTGTCTGTTTGTTTTCAGGGAAGCTTTGCAGAGAATTTGTCTTTCCTGTTAGAGGCTCTGAAGAAAGGTTAGAGATGTAATCATTTATTGAGTTAAGCAAACATTTTTGTAGGTTTTGCAAGGAAATGACCCATTTTAAATATCGTCTTTGACCGTGCCGTGTTTTGTGATTCTGTGCAGGCAATCGCAGCAGCAGCCGCCCAGTGCTGTTTGTCCTGGATGAATTCGACCTCTTTGCGCTTCATAAGAACCAGACTCTGCTCTACAACCTGTTTGACGTGTCCCAGTCTGCGCAGGCGCCCATCGCCGTGGTTGGCGTCACCTGCAGACTGGTGGGCTTCAGAATCTGATTTAAATTAACCTCTAATAGAGTAGAGGGAAAATACTTCCACTTTCATCTAACAAGCTTTGTGGCTCGTTTCTGTTCAGGATGTTCTGGAGCTGTTGGAGAAGCGCGTGAAGTCGCGGTTTTCCCATCGTCAGATTCACCTTGTGAGCAGCCTGACGTTCACTCAGTACCTGGAGCGGGTCCGAACACAGTTCAGCTTGCCGGGCAGTTTTCCTGATGCTAAGTTTGCTCAGGAGTGGAACGCCAGTGTCAAGGTAGACAAAGGACCTCTTAGCTGTTTAGACACATGCTGTTGAAAGTTACAGGCTCCTCTTTGCTTTGTTTTTACAGACTTTGTGTGAAGATAAATCGGTCGAGGAGGTTTTGCAGAGACATTTTAACTCCAGCAAAGACTTCCGCTCAATGCACATGCTACTGGTGAGAGCGCGTGCACGTAGCAATTAGCAAATGCAAACGAGTCAACAGTTTAAAAAGCGTTTTTTGTGCGTCAAATACAACAATCGAAACTGAAGTATAAATTGTTTAGTGCTCCCTTTAAATGTGTTTTTGTTGCAGATGTTGTGTCTGAGTCGCGTCTCTGTAGCCAAACCTACCGTCAACCCCTCTGACCTCCTGGAGGCCAGCAGACTGTGCTTATCAGACGCCAAGGCTGACATGCTTCATGGTAAAATCCTGAAGGATAAATGCCTCCAGACACTTCACAGCCGTTACATTTGGGTTTTCTGTGTCTTCTTCAGGTCTGTCCATCTTGGAGCTGTGTCTGATCATCGCCATGAAGCACCTCAACGACGTCTACGAAGGAGAACCGTTCAATCTCCAAATGGTTCACAATGGTAGGGATAAATCTTCCCCCCCAGAGCTGCACATTAGATATAAATCACAGCATCAGCAGTTTGTCCATGTTCAGGAGACAAAAGACAACAGCAAGGAAATAAGTTAAAATTGCAGAATGTCAGCAACTTCTTGTTTGATCGTGATTTAGACTTTTGGACTCTTCCTGTTTTTTTAGAGTTTAAGAAGTTCTTGCAAAGAAAGTCGAACTCCATGTACAACTTTGAGCAGCCTGTTGTTATGAAGGTTGGTTTGAGCACATTAGCCAAAGCAAAACGTGTTGGCAATATATTAAAGCAACTTCTGGTTGTTACTTTTTATTCTCAGGCCTTCGAGCACCTGCAGCAGCTGGAGCTGATCAGGCCCGTTGACGCCTCTTCGGCCAAAACTCAGAGGGAATACCAGCTAATGAGACTGATGCTGGACCACAGTCAGATCATGGAGGCCCTGCAGAAGTACCCGCAGTGCCCCACCGATGTCAAGCAGTGGGCTATGTCTGCGTTCGGCTAGCAGCCTGCATGCATGTGGACGTCGTGGAGATGTTCACTGTCTGTGATCCACCGGTGCAACAGAAAATCCAGCAAACAGATGCTGAACTGTCCAATAAATTTAAGCTTTAAAGAAAAGCTTGAATGTTAAATTAAGAGAGAGTTTAGGTGATTTGACCTCTGGAAAACAAGCACAACATGCTGCATATTGTTGTATTTAACTTCATCTTTCACCGATTAGTCACTGTGTTGAGTGAGTTATCACAGGCAAAGACTGTTGAGTTTAAACGTTTCATGTATTTAAATCTGGAAAAAATAAACTTGAAATCTATCGTTCAAGTTCATTGTCCTAAATGCTCACGGCTGCTTTAACATTTCATGTTATTTTTTACATTTGTGTGTTATGAGACAGAAGCTTGTTCATCAGTCTAGATTGTAGGCAGTGTGGGTTCAATGATGGGCTGTAAATAGTTTCCTGAAAAACTCCAGCCATTGCTTTCACTTTAGGTTTGGAATGCTGCCATCTAGTGGCACATCTCTGCAAACACCATTAACCTGTAAAGATGGGGCAAAGGGGATGTGGGTGTCACTACAAGGTTAACTAAGGCTAATACTAAATACTGTTTAATACAGGGTCAAGTAGTTGGTGATTTCTGAAGTGGATATCAAATGAAAAGCTTATAGCCGAGTTTAGGGTTTACTGCTACATTCTAATAGTAAAGTTTCCCACAGACTTTCTAGGTATTTATAAGTGTTGTAGTGGTTTAGTGGATTTGATTGGTATTGTGCCAAAGGTTTACTGGTATTTAAATTGGGCATTTCCTTGTTCACTAAATTACCCATAAATGCAAACAATGAGTCATGGAATAAAAGCATCAGCAATCACAATCTAAAAACACATTTATTTACACCACGTGGATCACTTCAGCTGATAAAAACCATGAGCCATGAGTCACAGCGCTGATCAGGGATCAATCCTGTGTCCGTTGCGATAATGTGTCCAGGGTTTCTGAATGTTTTCTATTCGTGGCCATGTTTTTTTCCTGCCCCCTTCACTGGGGATCAGAGGTCAGGGTGAGAGGACTCACTCCTGCTCATCCAGTGGGATGCTTCTGGTGCACTGTCTACACGTTTCCAGTCTGATATCCCAGAACTATTTTGTACATTTCTGCCAGTTATAAAACAATACAACCAAAAAATAAAACATGTTTCTACATGCAACACACAAGAAAATAAAATTGCATCGGACTATTCCAGCCTTGAATCCCAGAAACCCTGTGAGCATCATTACCATCACAGACAGCAACGGGAGATCCTGGATCAGCGCTGCAATTCCAGAGCCTCGGAGAAATGTGGGGTCAAAAACGCTTGAAGTGTTTTTGTTTTGTAGAAATTTAAGGCCTGGCAACCAGACGTATCTTGCTGCCAAGACAGTCTTGGCGGCGAGGTCACCAGAGTTCAATGTTTCCTCTAAAATTCTTACCAACAGTAGGAAAAAGGAGGTGATTGAGATGCTGGAATGATTTACCTATAGGTGATGATTGGATTGTTACACATGGAGTATTGCAACTGCTCTTAAAGAACTTTAGAGTTTCGTCAAATGCAATGGAAGGGCACCCAAAGCGGTTCCTTGAGGAACACCCCACCCTTGATGCTGATGGAACCTTAAGTGCTTTCTTTCCTTTCGGTAAGTACTCCAATGAGCCTCTCGCTTTCAGCTTACACAAAGCTCAACGTGTTTAGCATATTTAAAAGGACAATTATTACGCTGCTGGGCCAGGCCCCACTGAATCAGAACACAACAAAAGTAGAAATGAATGTAGAGGAAACACTGAAGTTCAACACGCACTTATAAATATTCAGCTCAGAGTATATAGTTAATACAGGTATTTATGTTCTCATGTCTGTACAGATTCTAGACTGCTTAAAGTAGTGGGGGCAACAAGACACAAATGTTTCACTTGTAGTTTATATGCACAGCACTGAGGTGCTGGGCCAGAGGAGGTCGAGACAGAAACAAGTAAAGCCTGCACGCTGAGGAAACCCAATCACAGAGGTTCACATGAAGCTCAGATTCAACATTCAGCTGGCTCAGGACAGCAGCACAACAGCTCGGCTTTGTCTGCAATCGTCTGGACAGACGAAAACACACAACCGAGCTCTGATTCTGGATGAACTAACATTTCTGTTCAGATTAGGAGCCCGTGAAAAGGCTGCTTGTGGACATTTTGGTGCTTGTTAACTGAGCGAGTGCCCGTTCTGCTCTGCCGTCGGCGGCTGAAGGTCCATCTCCTGCTTCATCTCAGTCAAAACAGGTTCACATCTTTACCAGGTAACTGTACAACACACAAGGTGTATGAATGGATCTCTGCATGCGGTTTTACTAGTTTCTAGAGCGACGGGGCACAATCACACGAAACCAGCCGAACGCAAAGCCCTCTAAAGTTAAACAGAGCCGGGCTCAGTCCAAAGTACACACAATACTGGGATCCAGGAGTCTGAAGAACATTCACTCTCAGTTGTTTGTCCATAGACTGAATAGAACAAGCACGTTACACTTTATATCTTTTTTGAATCACTGAAAGTATTTCCTGAATTCCAACCGAGCGCCCACCCCCACCCCTAACGGCAAACATGGGCCAACTCTTACAACTTATTTCTGAGTTGCACTTAAGCTCTGATCCCCCAAAACCCTCAGGCCTGTAAATTAAAAAATAAATACAACATATCAATATGCAAGGTCACGGATTAAAAAAAATGCTACAAGTTATTTGTGTGTTTGTATATATTGAAAGTCACTCCTGCAGCTGACCCCACAGACGTGCGGGGTAGTTTGCGGCACTGGTTGCATATAACTCGCTAGAACTTAGAAAAGCATAGTACTGGATCCCTGAATGGTATTTGTCGATCTGGGCCGGTTTCTCAGGTGCAGTTTAAGCTCAAACAGTCACCCTGTGGAACTGGGGCTCACCTCCAACGAAGCACTGTGTAGCTGATGGCTTCGTCAACTCTACCAGCTGCTTTGGCAGAAAACCAGCCAACTTTTAGAGGCTGCTGGGTAATACTAAGGGTAATACTGCTGAACTGCCCTGTACGTGTTACACATTACTGCCATTTAGTCTTCAACAGTACGACACTGATGCAAACAAGGAAACACCTTAAGCTTATTTTATAATATTTAAACATGAGTGCACTCAGAAAAAGAATCCCCCAATCTGGAACTTCACACCCGATTCACAAACTAGTTCCTTTTCTATACAGTTGAGATTTTGGTTTGGTTGAATTACTTTCTACCCCAGAGGAATCCCTGTGAGTGAGGTAGTGTTTATTGAAGGGCAGCTGGGGTTTTGCACTACTGAGCATCCCTGACTGTTTTGTGAGGACTCGTTTTGAATTAAAGGTGAAAACAGCAGCGGCAAAAGGAAGAAATACTAATGTACTGTAAATGTGGAGCTACAGTAAGTAAAGAACAAAACGATGGCTTCCACTTCCTTATGCATGTATGCATGTGCATTTTATGCAGCAAAAAAACCTAATGAAAACTGCTGTTGGTTAGTCTAACAAATTTTTAAATGTGATGTATATTTGGCTTGTTCAGATATTGGAGACTCCACTGTTTGATGTATAATACAAGATGTTTTGCTTTCATGCCCCGTCCCAGTCTCAGTCATTTCTACAGTACTATGTTTGCTTAAAATTTATTTAGGTTATTGTCCTGAACGCAGAATGGTTTGAAGGAAAGAGGTTCCTCCATAATGAGTATTTCTGGGTGCACCGCTTGATTTTAAACTGTATCAGTGAAACCGTCCCAAAGTTTGAGGAGAGACTGCAGGTCTGCCGGCACCAGTGTTCAAAATCCCTCAGAGGAAATAATGACTCAAAAATGTCATTGTTGCCTTGACAGCAATGACAAATACATCCGTTTTGCCTGACATCTACAAGAGTAACTAGTATGGGTATGGTCAAATGGCACCGGGATGAAGAAAGAGATAGGGGAGGTGCTCGTCTCAACTTGCTGTTAGCCGTGTGATGGTGGGGTTAGTGTCAAAAAGTCGCAGAGCCAGCAGATCGTTGCTTCTGTTAGTTTAGTGTGTGTGTTCAACTGGGGAGACAAAACGCCCGTATAGAACTTTAGAGAACTAAGTGACACCGGACGTCTACAAGTTGAAGTCTGCCTGGATTAAAAAAAAAAAAAAAAAAAATCACAATGCTATCGCAAATGTGTGTTACAGTAGTTGACCAGACACCTTAACTGCGGGGGAGGTAACCAAGGCCAGACCAGATGCTTGATACCAAAGGGGCTGGAGATACCAGCTAACTCACCACATTCATTCTGCTTCTGATGACTTGGAGCTGGTTGAGTGTGCATACTAACTGGCCACGAACCAGCCTCAGTCCTTGAGATGGGACTGCTTGGATTTAGTACTAACATTAGATTTAGGCAGGTCCAAAAGCCAGCACAGACCTTTGTTCAGAGCCGACTGAACCCTAACAAACAGAGACGAGACAAGATAGGAAGCGTAAAAGTCAGAAACAGGTGAAGATGAGCAGGAAGTGAGGAAGTGGTAAGTAGCAAAGATTCCTGAGGTGTATCAAAAGAGAGCAGAAACTCTTGATAGTTGTCCAAAAGATGTGTGCACTCAAATCAAAAGCAGGCTGGCTCAGCTAAATCCAGGTCCACTTCCAGAGTAGGGCTGGGTACCCCAGAAACAAACAATTTGATGCTAGACTCAACCACTGTGTCATGTTAATCAGCTTTCTCTACAAGCAACCAGACCACATTTAGCCGATTTCAGAGTGTGACTGTCTTGAAGCGATTTAATACCTTCAGATTTGGTACAAATACCAAACACGAAAGGTGTCATGACTCGATACCCAGCACTAATCCAGACAGATATAAATACAAATACTGTATATCCAGATGGCCAAAATCAGGCACGTCAACAGATATTATTTGTCTGCTGACACTTGACACGGCAAACCCAAACAGAAAAATCACTGTTCACTTACAACTTCATCTGGGGGGAACTTTTCCCTATTATCAAAAGAGAAAATCTCAAAGAATGTAAAATAAACCAACAACAGGAGAAAGATATTAGTCAAATGTCTGAGTGAAGCAAACCGAGAAAGAGCAGAAGTGTGTTTTCATTGTGTATGGCCATGAACATGGAGGCTTGGCTGACTACATTACCCATGAGCGCCATGGCTGACAGCAGATTGTTTGAACGTCATGAAGAGCCAAGGTTGTCAGCTGTGACTGTGAACAGGGAGAGTGACTAATTTAAACTGTGTCCATCTGAACTGAGGTATACCTGGTTGAAGGAGGTTTATGGTTCTTATCGTCGTAATGCTTGAAAATGGACCCCCCCCCCGTTAAAATAAGCTCGATTACCAATGTCTGGGTCCATAATACATTATGTACAGCAGCAATACACTATAAACATTCAGAAGCCGTTGCTTATTGGCAGAACGATAGTCGTTTCTTCAAAAAAAGAAAAACAAAATTCACACGAGAAAACAGCAAATGTATGGAGAGCCAGGTGCTCGTCTTTTTTCTGTTACACTAAAATGCACTGAGAGTCCTGTGAAATTCCTCTGCAAGATCTTCTCTCTCCGTAGAAAACCGAGCAGAACAAGCCGCCCTCCTGTGTGTGTGTATGTATATAAAAACAATACATGACAAAAGTGTTTGCTGAGCGTCGTCATCCCAGCGTGTCAGCATCCTCAGTGACGCCGTTTGGAAATATCCTGAACCTCCAGTTGAGAGTTTCCACTGGTAAAACGTTAAAAATCCTCAGGCACACATATCAAAATGAGGTGGATATAAACTGATGTGATGACGTGGGCACAGGGTGTTTCCTGAATGCGAGTAGCGGCCCACACTAGGGGGGGAGGGGGTGCAAAAGCAGAGAAACTGAGAAAAGACAACTACGCCAGCCAACCAGGGCTGGCCGTTCATCCATGTTTCTGCGAGCTCGTCCGGTTTCAGCCACAGGGCCGATCATAAGCTGGACTCTTTGGGAGGGAGGTCCACATTGGTCACCATGGTGACAACCGTGACAATCTCCTCAGGGCCAATGATGGGGGCTTGGCGCTGCATCTGGCCGATCCGCTCCTCGACGCAGCCGGCCGACAGCCGAGCCTCTGCCTCGTGGTCCCAGCAGTCCTCGATGGTCTCGCACAGCATGGCCATACCCTGAAAGAAGGAACAGGTCTGCATTAAAGTTTCTCCTTTCTCTTTTGTTTGGTTTGTCCTTTGAAGGTACAATATGAGATGCAGAACAAACACAAAGGAATCAAACTCTTAATTTAGTTTCTGTCATATGTGATTGATGACACATTCTTCTACTCTGCGACACAGCAGTGAAAAATTATCCAAAACAAATGTCACATTTGATTATCTGCCTCAGAATTTAAGTCATGTTGTAAACACTTCACTTTCTTACTTAACTTAAATTGATTAGTCCTTTCAGTCATTTATCATGTGAGAATGTGTAGCAGTACAATAAATAAAGAAAATAACTTTGAACAAACAAAAAAAGTTTCTAAAGACTTTTCAAAATAAACCCTGGTGGTGCTTTAACTAAGGACATTCTGGCACCAAACCAAGTTCTCGGCTGCCGCTCACCGTGTGTTTCTGCCAGCAGTCCCGCAGGCAGGGCCGCAGCTTCTTATGGACGACGACCTCCTGCATGTCCTCCAGAGACGGATGTTGACCCACTTCCTCTTCAAACGGGAGCATGTACTCGTCCACTGGGCCTGTTACAACGCCACATGTCCCAAATGACAGCATTAGCAATGATGCTACATGGAAAAACAAATGAAACTAACAACTGGAAGCAGTCGATCTCACCATCTGCGGCGGTGCATCGCGCTGCCAGCTCCCAGAGGACGAGGCCAAACGCGTACATGTCGATGCGCAAGAAGGAGTCGCGCTGGAAGTTGATGGCACCCTCAAGAACCTCGGGAGCCATGTAGCGACGCGTTCCCACCTAGAGATGTCAGGCAAACACCTGTGATGTTTATGGACTTAGTAAGGCAACAGTTCAGGTCAGACTCTACACTTTACCTGTCCGTGTGTGTCTCCTGCTGATTTTCCAGCCTCAAACTTTAGAGCGAGGCCGAAGTCAGCTATGCAGGCGGTGAGGTTGCTCTTCAACAGTAAATTCTTGCTCTTTATATCCCTAAAACACAAGAAGAACGAGTAAACCCCCCGGTCTCAGGTTAGGAGCAGACTCCATGCTACATGAAAAGATCTTTGTACCTGTGAGCGATGGAAGGCTTGTGTCCTTCCTTGTGCCCCGGGATGTCTTCATGGAGATAGGCCAGGCCGCGGGCCGCTGTCTGGGCGATGTGGCAGAGCTCGTTCCAGGACACCACGTTGGCCTTCAGGTAGTCCGTCAGGGAGCCCTGGACAAATAAACACAGATGAACGTCTCTGAAGTCAAAAGCTAAAGCTTTCAGGTCGATGGCAGGACTCAAGCTGTTTTCATGGTGAAATAACCTGCTTAACACATTTGAGAATGTGGCAGATTCATGTTAAAGAATAAATAACAACAAATAATAATATGGTAATGGCTGATTTGTAATGATTCCCACCTCTCTAGAGCATGCAGTGTTTCCATGGTAACAGCAATACCCCTAATGGGTGGAAATTCACTGTGGCCAGAAATGCAATTCACAAAAGACTCAGCAGTAAAATACTCAACAGCTTCCACAGAAAATGACATCAGAAGTTTAAGAATTTAAAATTCTCTTTACCAAATAAGTTATTTAATAAAGAAATAGAAATGCAGCCTGATATTTATATTTCATAATATATACATTTCAGTACATGCTCAGTTACATTTTTGTCACTTGTTGTGAAGCAAACCTCTGACACAATTATTGTTCATAAATAACAGATCTGATAACATTTAATTATTATGTGGTATTATTATTTGTGTCTGTATTTATCAGGTAAAGGCTTGTTAATAATGGACCCTCCTTCAAAAACTTGCTTCTACTTCTGGATTGTTTTACTACAAATGAAATGCATAGTCATACAGCTTTAACACCCTGATCGCATCTGGAATCGTACGTTTACATTTAAATCCAACTCTTCAATGTTTAAGCAGCTCTTATGTAATGTGCAGTATGACCAACATGATACAAGGTCACTTCTGGCAGAGCCAAAGACACATGTAGTTACAGGAAGTGTCCACCTGGGGGCAGACAGGACCAACAGATGGAAAACTACTGAACCTCTAGTTTTCTTTGTATTCAGTGCTTAAAACAGTGTTCACTTCTGATCGTTTGTACAAATACACATTTTATTCACTAGATCACATTCAAAAGGAAAACACGGACAGCTCCTGGTATCCATGCATTATCCCAGATCTGAAAGGATTGAAACACAGGGAGTTTTGGAGGGGCTTGTAGCCTTTGAGGCGAGCCAGTGCATGCTACAGATGCTTTGAACCCTCACAGAGAGAGCAGCTTAGATGCATCAAACGCCGAGGCATAAATCAGCTGTCAATGACTGTTCAACTTTGCAATAGCTGCTCAAGCTGTGTTACACAAGTTAAGGTTCAGTCAAAACGGAGGTCCAAAAGTTTGACACCTGTTCATGGGGAGAAAGCTCTCAGGTCAAAGGCTCAATTATAAATCTTAAGACGACTTCTTAATGAATAATTACAGTACAAGCCTCACAAGGCATTTGACTGTGACACTGCCAGTAGAATAACCTTTCCTAAAACTCCATTCACACTAATATCTTCAATATTATTTCTACTTTCAGCCTCTACAAATCAGAAAAGCACCTGCAGCACCTTAGAGTTTCACATTTACAAGTTAGATTTTGCAGCCCTTATTCATTCAGGAAGGTTTCTTAGATTTGTGGCCTTACTCAACCAAGTGTAAAAGAATTACTCCCCACTTCACTGGTAATGACCCTCCAAACACAGAGGCACTTAAGAGTTCTGCCTTCCCAAAGACTGTGTGAAAGCAGGAGTGAGTCAAGTCTACCTTTTCTGGAGAAGAATTGTTTAAAAAAGTCCAGAATTAATTAATTTATTGAATTAATTACACTGAAATGTTAGATCTTGACAAACCATTAATATAATGTGTCAGTCTGGGACTGTTTTTGCAGTGTTTGTACCTTCCTGCACTGGGGGTAAATAAAAGGAATGTGGACGTCTAGAAACGTGTATAGTCCAGAAAACAAGATACTCAAGGTAAACTAAGAGCAAAGTGTTGGCAAAGAAAAGCTGCTGAGCGAGAGAAATCAGAGGAGAGCTGAGGGATTCTTTACAAGCGGTCAGATACTGAATGATTTTTGATTCAGGAAGTGCTACGTTTACCCCAAAGACATGTTTTAAGGTTAGCAGAGTCGGGTTTATGATGAATGTGCTGTTCAAATGACAAACTGCAGGAATCTGGTGCTTATATGGCTAACCTGAACCACCCGCCACCTCATTGACAGTAGATTAGGCCAGTCTGTTCTGACGGAGGAGGTTATTAGTGGGATATTAGGGGCCATGTAAATGAGAAAATACTTTTCTTTCTGCTGCTGCTGATTTGATTCACACAAGTTCATGTTCAGGCAGACAAATTAAATGACTTAAATAATTGTGCAGATACTGTATATTTACTTTATTCAGAAACCCATCACCTCCCAAACTAGTGTGCAGACACCTTTTCTTGGAGAACCTGTCAGTCTTTTATGATGGTTCATCTCCATCTCCTACAGCATACCTTCTCGTGGTAGGCGGTGATGAGCCACAGCTCCAGGTCCAGGTTGTTGTTCCTCTTCTCCACGCCTAGGAAGTGGAGGATGTTGTCGTGCTTCATGCCGCTCACGCTGTACATCTCGTACTCGTTCTGCCAAGACAGCTTGTCCTGAACGAGAGCGAGACAGAGGCCAATGCAGATGTTCACTTTTGCGTTATAAAGCAAATATATAACCATGTAAAACACATTAAAACTCACACTTCTAGGGGGGAGTTAAAGAGGCTGATACCTGAATTGGGAAGATCTTAACAGCCACGTATTCACTCAACAGCTGGGCTTTCCACACACATCCGAAGCGCCCCCTGGCTTTCACCTCGATCAGCTGCAGTGGTTTGTGTCCCAAAACAGGGGATGGGGGTGAGGGTCCAGGATCCTGCAGAGAGGGCAAATAAAAAGAAAAGTAAAGAGAGGGGGCAATGTTATTCTTCTCTTTGCAGAGCATTAAAATAACACTGGCTTACACTGAAGGTGACCCGGCTTTTGGCTCAGGGACAACATGCCTGAGAAGCTTAGACCAGCACAATCACCATCATCTCCACATCTTAAATCACAGCTTACATTTATAGACTCACTTTTATGTGGTGGTGCTCTTCTCTTTTTTTTTGTTGCATTAATACTGTTTTACTCTTTTTCAAATGTGGTGCCCCCACCCTCTATTTGTTTCACGGCTCTTGTTTGATTTATCTGATTGTTCAAGCACTTTGGAAAGTCTGTTTAAGAAAGTGCTGCATATTTAAAGTCACTATCTTTGTTAGTGTGGGTTTTTTAAAAAGCGAGGACACAGTGAACCAAGCCGAGTTTAGATTAATTCATTTAAAATTCAATCAAAAGCCCAAGGGCTATGTTTGCTTTAGTTCACAAAACTGGAAGTAGACTGTTGCCAGTTTGAAACCAATGAGGGGAAAACAACGTGGAGAAAGAACTAAAACCTTCACTGCCCCTCAGCAAGACACACGATGAGCACATGAAGCTTTTATATAGATGAATGTGAAACGTCTCAAAAACATTTAGGAGGATTGTGCCTAAAGCCAACAGGTCAGAGCTCAACAAAAGTGAAAGCAAGAAGGCCAAGTGTTCCAAATCTAAAATAGGTTAAATACAGCTGGTGATCAGGATTAAGCTGATCACTTTCACATGTGACTTCACAGAGAGGAAGGATAGAGGGTGAGAGAGAGAGAGAGAGAGAGAGAGAGAGAGAGAGAGACATGCAGCAGGGGAGTCACATTTCCAAAGGATAAAAGGTGGAGGAGAAAGGCTAGCACATGACGGATGGCCTTTGATGAAACCAGATACGCTGCTGTAAAACCTCGACTTTACCTCCGTGCCTCTATCTCTGCCGTCATAAAAAAAAAGGAGTCAAAAGCTTTGTCCCGGCAACGTCGACAATGTTCGTGTTTTTACTTGAACTGAAGGCTTTGATAAGCTGGAGCAAGTTTCAACACCCGAAGGCCCACTGAAATTCCATGTTAAATCAAAGTTCACACCCGTCAGTCCAGTGGTTCTTCTAACTTACTGTAGAATGATGCCCCATTTGTTTGCAACAGATACAAGTGACAAAAAGGATTTATCAACACACCACCAATTAGACGTGTCGTGTGTGGAGTGAGAAATAAAAAGGTACATTAGGACACAGACACACAGAGACACACACACAGACACACACTACCTTTGCGTAATTTACTGCCAAGGTTCTGGCACTCACTCTTTGTTAAAGACAAACATTGGTGATATCCAAGTCTTCCCACTGTGAAAAATGAGCTAAAGCTGTGCTACCAGGCAAAGCCAGAAGCATTTAACAGCACCAGTAATAAAACAGAGAGAAGCGGCTTCAGCTTTTACCGCCTGTCCTGACAAGATTATTGTAGCTGTAGAAGCCAACTGTATATCACTTCATAGAGTTTATGGGTTTGTTTTTATCAAGCGGAAATTGGACGCCTGGTCATGAACTTTGGCCTTCAAAGCATTTTAACTGACTATGAAAGTAAAAACCATTTTGTTCCTCTACTCTTAAATATCACTGAACAATCCAGTCTTGTTATAATAAAAAAAGACATTATGATAAACTATTTTCTGGCAAGCATAAATCAGGTAAATTTATAAAAGCTGATAACAAGCAAAGTAAGGAGTAAACACTGGGAGATTAAGTTTACATTATGGAGAAAATCAGTTTATGTTAGCGAATTGCGCTTTTTATTATAACAGGTTATGCAACAAAGCTGATAAGTTCAGCTGATAAATTCAATATCGCTTTAAGGACGTTATCTTATGTATAACAAACATCACATCCTGCTGCTGTGTTGTTTTTTAGATCGATCCCTACATGCGGCCGGACGTAGTCTGAATGCTTAGTGCTTTTAATTTGAAATTTTCTCTCATTATCATTTGAGCATGCGGCTAATAATCACCACCCAATCTAACTCAGGTTGTAGTAGTACACAGGCAGCAGCTGCACATATCTGCTGAATTACCAAGCAGTTTAATTCAAGTAAAAGGAGAAACTATTTGTTTTTTGGGCATAAACATGGATTAGGCTGTCGGTGTCTTGTTGTGCAGGGGGAACAGGGCATTCGAGTGGGAACTGCTATGTTTACTTAAGCTTTTCTCCTCTAACAGAGAGCTACGAGGTAGACCTGCTGTCTCTACATTCGGCTCTCACACTGAATGCCAGCCAAATGATGGGGAAAATTACCCACGCTGGTGCTGAGGTTGGATTACAGAGCGGCCCAACTGCTCCCAAGTTGGCACCTTGAAAAACATAGTCAAGAACACCCTGTACCCGCCAAAATAATAAATGTAGCCTTTCACCGAAAGGGTCCTGTACACATGGTCAAATGTTGAATTTGAATAAATACTTCCTGGCATCAAAAATACATTTTTCTCCATATATATATATTCACTTTATATCAGAAACTTGCAGTTTGCAGTTTATGAGTGACCCTCATTGATTTATCTGCTGCAGTCCAAGGATGTGGTGCTTGGCAGGCTGTAATTTTAGACCTCGCCTACAAATGTACTCTGTCGTTCAGTACCAGTGTTGGAGCTTAAAGAATAATCCAACAGCCAGTAAATCCATTCAGATACACACAGACCTGCAGACAGGACACAAATATGATATTGGAAGACAATGATGAACTGATGAACTTGAGAGGCTAACAGTCCAATGTTAGGCCATGGTAATTAACAGAATACTGCATGTACAAGACAAATAGGTCCATGTAGAACTGAAGAGTTGCATGATAAAATAATTTGTAAAAGTAAAAGTCCTCCCATGCAAAGCATGTGGCCAGCAACACTTCTGCGAGACAAAAAGAACAAAGTCTTTTCTCAGCGTCTCTCCCTTTCTTATTGTGTTTTACATCTGTTACCTGACCCACTTTAGAGTTCTCAGTACATGAGATGATGAAATTCAAAAGGAGGCAGTATTTGAATTTGCAAATTTTAAGTGCTTTCTCCCCAACACTTAGTTGGCTGTAACTGTGAGAGTAATTTCAAACACAGTAAATAAGGAATGGAATGCAACAGTGAAGCAACCGTGACCTTACACCGGTACAAAAGAATAATTATGTCCCAGAGGAAATTCAATGTGACAGGGACCATGATAAAGCGAATAAAAAGGACGATCTACCTGCATACGGAGGAGAGCTGTCAATGAAAATGGGCCAGCACTTTTTACTGAAGGACTCCCTCAGCACCACTTCTGTTCCACTTGTAGAAAATGACCAAAACCGATTCAATAACATTTATTGAGCTTGTTGTCTGAACATATTATCATGATCTAGAGTTATTTAAAAAAAGAGCAGGTAATTATGCAGCTATTATGTTCATCCACTGCTCAGTTTCAGGCAGGATTTAAGAATTTCTCTTCAAAATCAATGACTTCTGTGTTTTCTTGAAGTGCATACGAAAAGATTTCCAGCACATCTACAGTGTGTAGCGGTAATTTCATTTTGGGATATTATTCAGACCAGAAGAGTATTTTAACATGCAGATCACAAAAAGCTGCAGAACTGTCACAAAGACAAATTCATGTGAATATAATTTTGACTGGAGATTACGCTTGAGCAGCACCTAGACCTGAGAGTGGTGGCCTGATCCTCTGCACCACGTATGTCATCAATACGCGAGAGAACCTGAGAGAGGTTTCAGTAGATTTACTGCAGGCATCTAAGATAATCCTGACGACGATGGAGTCTAAAACAAGTTACTTCGGGATTAGTTTCTTTCTTTGTCTGCATTGTTCCTGATAACCCCCGTCTGTCTTCCGCCGTTGGCCTGACACGGCGGCCCAGCCCGGCTCGATCTCCCTCAGGAGTCACTGGATCTCCTGTCCGATCACAGGGCGCCATTGCCTCAAACGGGGGCAGATTACACTTAGTCAGCAGACCACAGGAAAGAGGAAAACAGAATATGCTGCTTCGCGCTTCTTTCCAACCCTCAACCATCTCCCATGGCCTAATCAAGTTACGCCTTCGTCTATTACATCAGAACAGGTCCTTTATGTCTGGTTTGGTGGGCCCTAGTATACATGACATACCATAATCAAAATGCCAGGTTTGATAGTCATCCAAGTGCAACGGACAGTTATTCTAAACTCTAGCTCCCAAAACATCTCTGTAAAGGTCATCTCTTGTTGATATTAAACTTTAGGCCATATTAAAAGACAAAAAGCTGTTGACATGACCTTAAAAAGAGCTAAAGTCTGGCCTGGCACCACTCCAGAGAGTCTGGGTTTCAGTTTGGGAGCTCTCTTGTCTTTTTTAACATTTGTAGAGACGTTTATGCTCCTACTACAATATAATGGGTTTATTCTCTTAAACTTAACTAACACCCCAACATGAAAAATGTTCCATATAGATAAGTGGCAATGTTCCTACTTATGCAAAATGTATTAGGATTCCTCTTCAGACTGCATGAGATGGAAACGCTTGCTGCAGGTTCGCTTTCTCTGCATGGGAAATATACTGAGCTATAGGCTTAGCAGACACGCTTCTACTAACTGGGTCACAACACACGCACACAATACTTACATAAACATCACAGGTGGACATTCATACAAAAGAGGGGGCTGCATTCGGAGCAACATTGGCCACTTTCCACCATGCACAATACATTTTCAACAGAGAACTAAAAAAAAAAAAAACATCCATCCATGCAACAAACCCAGGCAGGAGAAAAAAAGATTTCTGAAAAGAAATAAAAACACTAAACGGTGGTCTGGGATTGAGGTGGAGAATCATACCAAGCTCTGAACCCAAAAGAGAGGGAAAGAATAATAGTGTTTCAATTTCAATTAAACCGCTCTTACCTCCACCATAATGTGAAAGGCGTGCTTGTTGAAAAGGAACATAAGAAGCAAACAGAGAAATTATTGCTATTTTCTGTTAGTGGATGAAATTGAGGCAGATAAAAGGTAGGAGACGATGGGCTGCCCCTGGACAACCTTGTTCTCCCTTTGTAGTAATAAGGTTTGAAAGCTAGGGTTTGCTTTGCTCTGGTCTGTGGTGTTTGTCAACCCAACAGGCTCAAGCGAAGCATTTATAAGCAAGGCACCTAAGACAAGATGGAATATTTGAGGAATTAAGTTAATCCTCTTAAGTAATGCAACTTAAAAATGTTTGAGTAAATCTAAAAGACTGAGGCCAAACGTGGATTATGGACATGGACATATGAAGGTTAGAGAATCAGCAGCCTGACAACACATACATGGAACTGTCAACGATGTGATGGGTTAAGAATGAGAATGAAAACGAAATCCTTACACAGATTTACAGGGTACAAGAATCACACACAGAAGATGAGCCTCTCCTTCCCTTTTATGCTAGTGCTCAGAGATTTCTCGTCTTCAAGCTTATAAAACTTAAGAACAGTCAAAACGCAAGGACTGAACATCTACAACTATTCCTCACTCTAAACATGTGGATTGGATGTTTTGCATATGAACATATGTTCATAACAGGTTGAGTGAAAAAGCATAAAGAAAATATAAGCTGGTGAATCAAAATCACAACTGCTTAGAAAAACATTTCATCTCTATAACAGTATGGTTTCAAAGGCTTCTGATTAACGTCCGCCTGTCTTTTAAAAAGCTGCACAGAGACAAACAACATGCAAGCAGCTCCATAATCAAGCAGTTTATGAGATTTTGGTCAGAATCGATCAGATGGATAAAGATGAGAAAACAGGCTTCAGGTAGAAAAACATGTCCAGACTTAAGTGTAAGTGCTCCAGGCCTCTTCGTGTGAAAGCAACAGCTCTGTGTACTCAGACAGAATCAATTCCAGTTTGCCTGCCACTCGCACTGTGATGTAAATAATGGAGACTTGGTGACAAATATGCAGTCTGGGATGGACCAGGATCATAATGGCATAATGACTGTGAGCAGGCAAATTATGCTTCTCTATGTATCACAGAGGATTTGATCGTTCTGAGGGTTATAGAGTCTGTGTAGAAAAGCAAAAAACATACAGTGTGAGAAATCTTGGGATGATAGTCCTCCAAGTATCTTATACACATAGGGCACAAAACGCTTGCTTTTTACATTCACTAACACCTAAATAGAAGCTATAATAAATCTATATGATCCCTCTTTCTCTCCAGCTGCTGCTCATTTATGACATGATCATTACTCCAATTAGAGATTTAAATTTAATGTGCACAGTGGTGATAGCAATTTAAGAAATACAACCCTGTCCATAGATGTAGTTAAGGAACAATCTATTACAGCAGACACATTTAATGGCTTCCTTTACACACTGGGTGCTGCAAAGTCTAACTAACAACATGTATAAAATGTGTTACTGACACATTATAAACACATAACTGAGTACAGAGCATCATGCTGTAAAGATGCAACACAGTGCAGTACTTTCACACTACAGCTATAAAACCTGTGGGTGTTTGTCTGATTCCGGAGGTTCTACCTGTTTATATTATATTATAGGCAGATTAGATGTTTTGACTTTTTAATGAAATATCAAGAAATTCATAAACTGTTACTATTATAGCTTGGTTCACAGAAAGAAACAAAAAAACAAAACAAAAGATACATTTGTTTTCTCAAGCATTAGTTTGGCTAAAGCTGTAGATTTTGTTCATTTTTCATATTTCTAACATCTCAGGATCCTGAAATATCCCCCAGTGCCTGCTTACATAAATGATTTCATCAGGCAGGTGTTGCACACAAGCTAGCGCAGTAATTTGTAGTGGAACAGAAGGTGTTTGTGGAGTGTTTTTACTCTCAGCCGTGTTAAGAATTGCTAGGAGCTGTCCTCGATGACTCTCCAGGAGTGAGCTGTTTGAGTGATTGTCAGAGTCACCTCTGCTTTTTATAAAGACCCGCCTGTGGTGCAATACAAAAACACATTCTTCAACACCAACCAATAATAAATAAATAAAGAATAAAATAAAAAGGACTGAAATAAATCCCTCCACACGTCCCTGCTGCTGTAGCCATCCATCTCCTCCAGATGACTTCTTTTTTTTATCTTATATTGAAAAACCAGATTTACGGACACCAGCCTGTGTACGGGCATCAGACAGTGTCTTAAGTCTTCTATAAGGAGCGAACGAGTAGGGCTGACATCTCCTGTCCTTGTGCAGCTGCTCATTCATACATGCCATGTGATTATACACATTCAGCGTGACTTCAATTATTCCATCCTGGCAATTGTTTTTCCACTTGATTTTAACTGTTCTTTTCTTTGCCCCCAGGGTATCATTATCTGTTTTCGGACAAGGTAACACGTTTCATAAAAGACCGTTTCAGTCTAAACGCTGTTGTCCTTCCAGTGCCCATCAGAGTTTGCTTCCTGATTTCATTGTGTCCGTTCCCTTTTCTATGCTTTAGAGCTGTGCAAATACAGTAAGTTAGTTCAGAGAACTGCACGTCTCTCTTCCCTCCCCTCCCCCACAACCACCCACCCACCACTGTCCTCCGAGGCAGTGCTGCAAGAGTCTGTGTTTAGTTTTGTTTGCCTATATAAAGTCTCATCAATAATGCAGCGGCCCCTGACTCCTCTTCCATACGGTGGAAGCTCTGCATGGGTTTTCTTTTTCCCCTGCTGCCGAACAGCAGAGAATATAGCTGTACTGCAGTCAGGTTGAAACTGCCTCTGAACCATAAAAACTAAATTAATAAGGAACTTATTAAACAGCCTTGCTCTCACTCATACGCAGGACAGAGACCCAAGAAATGTTCAAAAGTGATGAAATCGGCCAATTCAATCCAAGAAATGAAAATGATCAAAAGCACAGACATGATTTGAGATAGAAAATGTTTTTTTTTTCACTCTTTTTTTCACAAACCAGCTGTGGAACAATCATGACAGAACAGAAAAAGGTTAAAGAGTTTGCGCTTTGTTTACTGCAACTGTTGCTGTTTTGCAAACTGCAGCTTTAAATGTGATGGATGTTGATAACTGAACATGAACTCTTAGGGTCACCCAATAAGACATATGCGTAATATACAATCCCAACTACATCCCGATTATGATCATCACCTGACACTCTTGTGTGCTGCAGTCTGCCTGAAATGAAAAGAACCAGGGCTGCTCTCATCCTTCTACACAACTTTAGAAGAAGAAACTGAAAAAAGCAATTATCCCAACATAAACTCTCTGCACAGTGTGTCCGTTCTGGCTTTGTCCCTCTGCTGCACAGGCCACAAAAGGCCAAGGCTGTTTCAGTCCACTGAGAAACTAGATCAGCCATGGAGCTGAAGGTTGGTTAAATAGAGAAGGCAGAGAGCAGTGTTTTACTGTTTCATACTGTAAAAGTCTCTTTTCATAAGCTAATGAGCATCGATTCATGTAGGAAATAAGCATCAACAAAATCGACTAAAGCTGAGCCAGATTATATCTGCAATAAATTACATAGTGCATACCAATATCAAGCTGTGGATTTTTTAATTATTTTTTAAAATATACACCACAGCCCCTGCCACTTACTTTGACCGATAGATTGAATATAGACAAGCTACACTGATGAGCACTGTGAAACAGAAATGAGGACGAGAAGACAAAACACTGGCTGCAGTTGACATACGTTGATTATCTTTCCTGATTTCTGTTTACATCGCTGACTTACATGTGTGGGGACGAGTGCAGCTGGATAAGCCAGTTTGTGGTGTCTCCACATCCAGAAGGAGAAGAGGACCACAGCAGCCAGGCCTATGATGGGAATCAAGGAATAAAGCAGAGTGCTCAAGAGCGGGGGCTTCGGAGGAAATGGGTTGGAGGTGGCTGTGGACAGAGTGAGAGAAGAGCACAGAAATTTATGAGTATGGCATGTTTTGTATTCACGGAAACAAAAGCAAAGCTATGAAATATCAAAAGCTATGGACACTGTAAGGGAGAAATTGCAGCACGCCTGACACTGCGTTACATCTTCTGCCACTGTGCTTAGGCGCCATATCAATGCACACGCACACATGCAGCAGGATTAGCAAATCCATCTCGTGACATATCGTAATCTGCCTGCCCAAAATAAGTTCTACTGTGAACTGTGTGCGACCCTGGAGGAGTCACTGGGCGACGCCTGCTGGCTCAGCCTGTCCCCCCATCACAACGTGTGACAGTCTGATTCGGCAGTGCTGTCAAAGTGCAGACGCTCCAAAACAAGCACCACTGGCATCCTTCGGGCAGGGACAACACGGGGGGGGGGGGGGTTGAGCCGACAGGCTACACCAGCTGCATGCTGGGACTCCTGTTTTCCTCTACAGGGTGTCTCCACGTTTCAGAAAGTCACATTTAAAGCAATTCAAAGAGACAGACTGGCTGTTGGACAATTTAGCTGAAAAGGCAAGTGCAAGGACACCACTTCAGCCATTAGCTGGTGAACACACACAAAATCATTTTTTATGGTTAAGGAAATGATATTAATTTGCAAAGAAAACATTCACACCTGACAATCAGTATTGGTCATTAAATCCTTCAGAAACCTCCCCCCGAGGGTCCTGGTAAATTAACACTTTGCTAGTCGCTTTTGTCTAATTTCAAGCTCGTTTGCATTATTATTGGTCTTTCAGTGCAGTTTAGTGTGCAGCTTGATTCAGTGTTGCTTTGTTTGGTTCATCTATTAATATAAAGGCTCAATGTTAACACCTTAGGTACATACAATGTATTTAACAATGAAAAGCCTTTATACAATACTAACAGGATTTCACTCTATTCTTAAAAAAGTGTTCTATTATTTATGCCAATGTTTAATATGTTTGTGCCACATTTGAATGAGGAAACAACAACTGCCTAATTACTTTTTATATTATTCCTCAAATCTTTAAAGATTTTTTAAGACCTGAACATCCTCACTACCTCACAACCATCGTCTGTGTATGTGGAAAAATCCGAGTTGGGCGATATTTAGTTGCAAGCCGAGGTAGGTGAGGTTATTTTACTGGAACATTGCTGTGCGTGTGCATGTTGGAGTGTACATACTGTAGGCGGTTGTATGGTGCGGGTCGCTTGGTGGGGGCGATTCAGGGGCGTAGAGAAACCTCTCGTTGCACATGTTGCCTTCGCAGCAGCAGAAGAACACTTCGGGATTCTCCTTCCTTTCCACACACTCATTACTGCAGAGGACAGAGAGGTGGGAAATCAAAAAAAAAACTGTTGGAGGAAAAACCCACTGGCAAACCTTTGCTCACTTTTCCTCTCGGCACACTGCAAAGGTCATGGAAGCTTATTTGTACAGCAATTGAGTGTGCACACGAAGTCAGGTCCAACAAACACATCATCTGCATGTGTACCCTCGAGAAACGCATGATTCTCAGTGCACGCAAAAAGCAGGTAAACACATCATCCCCTTTCTCTCAGCTGCCTAGATGCTTCAGATCTTCAGATCAATACATGAAAGAAAATCATTTAGAAAATAACTCCTACACTAACAATCAAACACTCACACGCACACACACACACACACACTTTCTTTCACACTCACACAGTCATCAGATAAAAGCCAAAGGAAGTGGCAGCCGCCCTCGACTTGCTCTGGACTCTCCAGGGAGGAGAGGCGGCGCCGTCTGAGGAGAGGTACCCAAACTGTGCGTGCTGCAGAATCTACAGAAACTTTATCGTTCGACAATCAAAGGAAAACTCATCTGATGCCAAGTTAGTGTTCTAAGCAAAAGGAAAGTGGAAAAATATCACGTGTCTGCTGCTCTCTTGGTTGCATGAACAAGCTTGAAGCCATTTTTCCTAGAGATTCACAAAACAATTTAAACTTCACTGGCCTGTGGTAATTAAGTGACCCATTCAGATAGGAAAGCAAACAGGAGGACAAAAACTGTGCTCAATGTCATTTCAAATATGCTTAGAAACCTTACGACAACCACCTTTTGAGGACCTAAGAGCTACATGAAATGGAACACACAAATGAACTAAAAATAGAAAAACAACAACTGAGGACCATTTTTAAAGTGAAAGTGGGCAGCAGTCCAGCTGTGTGCAAAGCAAAAGGGTTAGGAAACGATAAACCGCCTATGCGTTACCTGTCGTAGCAGTTGACGTCGTCCAGCCAACAGCCCTGCTTAACTATCTCCACCGTGCCGGAGACATTCTTCCATGTGGCGAAACAGTGCCGCCGCTTGTCCTTCTCGCCGTAGCACGGCTCAATACCACTGCGGTTGGTGCGATCCTTCTCCCAGCTGGAATTGTAATAGACACACTCCTGAGTCTCTGAACGTCCCAGGATGGCACCTTGAGAGGACAAAGGAGACATTTTTAATTTATAACAGAAGGCCTGTGTTATTGTGCATCCAACCACTGTTCTCTACTTCAAGTTCACAACAGCCATTAAGTATTTTGATGGGTAAACAGCCAAAAGCAGCTTCTCAGTTTGTGGGTTTACGATGCACAAGGGCTGAAAGACAAAAACGTTATTTCCCTCCTGCCTCTGACAAATACTACTTTGTTTTGTATCAATAGTTGATGGAAGGAATTTATTTACAGCCAGAAGAATCAGATACAGTGAAGTCATAAAACTTTTTTATAACTGTTCCTAAGTGCTTTAGAGTCAATACACCAATAAAAAATGAAAGAAATTTCAAGATGAACAATAAAAACCAGCCAGGCATCACTGTCAAAAATAAAGCTATAGAGACACAAAGAAACAAGGGAAAAAAAGGAAAACGTTCTCTTTGAATCTAGATCGACTTCCCACCCTTGCTAAAACAAAACAGACCCTGATTTCCTGTGAAGGAACGCAGGCAGCAGGTTCTGGCGAACTGATATCCAGGGAAATGATTGCATGACAGCTTGACAGTTTAGCATTGCAGCAGCCTCTCATCACCTGTCGGTGAGTTAGTCCAGTTTAGACTGCTGACAAGCCTGATACTCAGCCTCTGTTCACTTGCTTCCTGGCAATGCAAACAGTTCAGTCACACAGGAATCCAAACCTTCTTCCCAAGCAACATTTGGTTTATGCACCGTCCCAAGATGTCAATGTTGAATATCTCATTTGGATGCACCCAATATTATAAGGAAATTCAAGCCTCGACTTTAAAATCCAACCATTTAAGCTGCTTTATCATGATAATACAGATCTGAGTTGTCTTCCTTTATTCGCAGACATTCCAGAGTTACACATTTTAATGGGCTGCCTTTTCCTTTCTACTGTGAAAACGTGACCCATTTGTGTGAAAGACAGCTCATACCGTCCTGGAAAGGGAAGGCAGTGCATGTGTTGGTCAAATGGCCATGAACTTCCTGAGGCTGTTGAAAAATAAGTTTGCAATCTCCTTTGTTTTGTGGACAAAACCGATTTAATCTGTGAACCTCACAGGCTGCATACTGTGTGCCCCTCAGGCTGTCTTTGAGAACCGAATATGGGCGACTGCTTTTCTTTTAGAGTTAAATCCTGCATTCTGGGGGGCCCTGTTAAGTTATTAAGAACAAGTCACACTAAAACAAATTCCCCAAAATAAAAAAGCCAAATTGCCTACAATATATTTTATTCATGTTAAATTCCATTTTTTTATTCTTCCAGTCTGTTATAATGTAATCTCCTTTTCATATTGTTGCTTTCAGCACAATAATTTTACACAAAAATGCAGGACACAAAGAACAATGCTGTCATTTAAGAGATCAATAAATACTCAGAGGAGGCACGTGTCTGTCCTGACTGTGGCCAGGAGAAGCTTCCATAAATTAGGACTCAGCTCGAGTGATGGCAGTTAACTTTCGGAAGATCATGTATTTTTCAATGAAATGTCTCCTTAAGTAAAGCCAAACCGGGGCCCAGAACCTCTGCAGGTCTCTGTTCAATGACATTAACAGCTGCAGATGGAAGAGAGAAGTGGAGATTGGCCATTTCACCAGCAGACAAGGTCACCGTGCCTCTTAGCAGCATTGACGGCATTTTCTCTCGTCAAATCCATTTCCCATGAAGCCTCAAACTATTCACAGCAACAGGTGCAACTGTGAACTGTTGCCTACATGATTGAGAGCATATGGCTAGGGCAAAAAGAGAGGATAGGAAAAACAGTCTGGGCTTTGATTGAGCAACAGTTAAAAAAAAATCTTGCAGGGCTAAAAAAAAAAGTGTATTTCTATAAAAACAAAAGTTAACAATGATCACATGAATACCACGTATGGACCAAAAACATCTATGTATTAATCCATGTGGTTTCTCCAGAATAGTAGTTGCAGTGTGTTATACTTTTTTGGAAAATAAAAGATCACCATGACTGCTTCACACTGATGCAAACAAAAGTTGTGAAAACAAGGTTTGTGAGCTGCAAATTACTGCATTAGCTGGGGGGTAAAAAAAAAATCAAGCCAAGCTAAAAGGAAATTAAATTCTTTTTTTCCCCAACACAAACTGCTGCCAAGATGCCCTTGAGCAAAACACTCAAATCTGTGGAAATTAGGTGTGAAGCACAGTTCTTGAAGAAGTAGCTCTTCCTGTCATAGCTATTAGGAAAAATACCCTTAAGAAAATAATGAAAATAATATATAGTGTTGAACTCGAGGGCTTGATGTGAACCCTGTGATACTGCGTAGTCCCTTAAGGGTGTGTAGCTCCAACCACAAACGTGGAGGTTCTGAAAATAGAGGTGTTGTTTGCTAATGATGGAGAACAATGACTGAAAAAGAGGGCGGTTACATATAATTTTCCAACCATGATGACCCGAAGGCAGAAAATTGCCATTGTCCTTAAATAACTTAACTCAGTGTAGTACAGTTATATAATGATGTGCACTGTGAATTTGGTGAGTTTACCCACTCCATCAGGCCTTTTAGCAGTTTAAGTGTCTATTGTACGGTGCCTGGTTTCTATTCATTCCTTTTTTCATGGATGGGGATGAATGTGTTGTTCCCTTCACTGACCCTCGTGGGAGCTTAAGGCGCTAATGATGGAGAGGTATGTGGAGGCAAAGCGGAAGGGTCGCTCATTAGCCACCTCTGTGTAACGCCATTAGCCATGCTAACACTGATCCCCACGGATGTTGCACCGAAGTGCTTGGCATACGCAATTCCATTTTACTCGGAGTCATTTACAGATAAGGCAGGCCAGGATAAGTTCCTGTTCCATGCCTCTTACAAGAAAGTCATATTTTGTAAGAGTCTAAACAAACCAGGGCAATGTGACCAACAAGTCAATAGTGCTAAATAATCCACATTTGTTGAAGTTATAATATCAAAGTACAAGTACTGTGAAACTATTAACCCAATTAAAAGAAATGCTGAATATGTTCCAGAATTGTTGAGTTTTTCTACAAAATTACATAAAACCGTGAAAAATAATCATGTGATTATCTAAAGTACCCTTTGTATATTTTATCGCAAAACTTAGATAGATATTTTCTTTACTAAAGTATATGGAAAACCTCACATTTGACCTCAAACAATGTTTGCTTTTCTTACAATATGCTTGATTTGATCTGCTGCACTTTTATTTTTTGGCCCATTCCTTGAGCAAAGCGTTACATCAACTCAGAATGAAATCCTCCCCAATGTGAGCAGAAATCGACAGAAAGACTATAATATAGACTAAAAAAAGTCAATCATTTTTACTCTTCAGCAAAGACATGCTGCAACACCTCCACAGTTTCATTGATAATGCTTTCATTCAGGTATTACACAGTGTGAAAGAGCTGCAAGCCATGTGAACTGCAAATACAGCGCCCCATTATAAATACAGCCGTTAAGAGCTCAAATCAATCACCTCTCTGAAATGAGGTGACAGTATATGCAGGCTGCCTATACCTCCGTGTGCCAAAGGTGGGCAAAAGAAGTCTAGCACTGTGGCGGATATGAAGGATATAAAGCGGACAAATCAATCTTCTGACTAAGTCACAGCTCAGAGTTCACTATAGCGGATAATGTCACCAAGTGCAGAGCCTACACCAGTGATTGTGCAAGGACATACAATAGGGCTTACACCCACAAGCACACATCTAGGCAATGAAGAGAGAAGCCTCTTTGTCTCCAAAACACATTTCATGCATGGAAATGTCAAACATGAGTGGCACAGGCTGACTTTGTTTCCTGTAATAAGGTTAGCTGCAAAGAAACACATCACCCGTGCGCTTGACGCCAGGTAGGAATGATGGCAGTAACATAAATTTAACTCATTACATTATAAAAACAGCAGGTCATGGTGTTAAAGAAAAAGAATAGAAAAGGCAATATTGAAAGCAGAGGAATATTCGCAGTATTATATTATTTTATCCTAATTAACATGTTAGTCATAATGGTTAAACAAGCTTGAAGGGGGCTAAAAACTGTTTAAATTTCATACAAATTCAATGCAGATATATCACTCCAAGGTCATTTCAGGGTTTGTTATGTTGGTAAAGGGATTGCTTGTCACATACTTCCTCAAACATATAATATAATATAATATATTGAAAATCACAGCAATCCCTTTAAGAGTACATAAAACTTACACAATTAACTTTGTTCTCCCAAAAAACCCCAAAGCATTTCATGAAAGCTCCATTTTCTTTTCCAGTCATATGATTTATCAAGGTTAACCGTGGCCTACTTTAGCTGCGGACATTTCAGCAGTGCCTCCCCTGCACAGCGTCTAAACACCCGACCCACTTTTCAATCCACTGGGACTTTTCAAAAAACTGCTTCTCACCCTTCCTCACACCTCAATAGCTGCTTGCTGGTTCTGTAAATTCGTTCTGGCATTTTGAAATTTTCCATTTCAGACATTTAGCTGATGCCCTGACTGAACTTAATTAGGCTTGGAGTTTCAAAGCTCCTAAACTTGAGGGTGCTAAATATTTCTGTGGGCAGTGTCCAGATGAGGACAGAACCGTGACACTGCCTATAGGTGACATGATCCTGTGAGTTAGGAAAAAGTGGTGAAATTAAAAGAAACTATACAACTGAAGGAGATTACACTTGTTCACTTTTGTATAGTGGCCAAGAGGTCATGTTCAGTAGAGGCCATGCGGGGAACCTGAATGGCAGAGTCTCAATGGAACCTCAATACTGAGGTCCTATAGGCTGACAGGCAACACACTGCCTGGCCATGGGTTCAGCTAGGGCTTAAAAAAAATCAGATCCACAGAATAAATTCCAACTATCACAGCTTTGATATTTAAGCCTGATGTGCTGCATTGCAATGTCCAAATAACCACATTACAGCTATGAATGAAACTACAGTTGCTGCTGAGATAAATTAAACCTGGTATAATGTGCAAACCGTAGCAAAACCTTCCCAAATTTGCAGTCAATTAGAGCTACAGATTCTGAAGAGAGCAGAAGAAAAGGAATGCCAATTAGACTCCTTAGGACTACTTAGAATGCCCCCCTTCTGAATGTTTAGTGCTCGCTAATTTCAGAAAGAGATGGCATTCCCAAGGGTTTGAGTGCTAAAGGGAGGTTTTGTAGGCTTCCAGTGAAGGAAAGGTAGAAACTTGTCAATAAGGAGGAATATTTAATAGTTTGGAAGAATATCAGTTGTAGCTTTTGCCAAATATGGAAAAATGAAGAACTGTCTGAAAGACACTGGAAATGCTAAACATAAAAAAAGCTTCAATAAACACAAAGTACACCAAAGATTTTTTTGACCTAAAGGGTAGCTAAAAAAATGGAAATGCTGCCTAAAATGATATTTACTACTAATGAGTAGTAGTAACTTACTGCTTGTTTTTTTTGTAGTCAGTCAGTTGGTTGTAATACAAAAGGTTAGAAAAGATAAAATAGCAGACTGTGTAGAACCAGATAAGTCATAATGATCAGGTATTGGTATTCACAACCAGAGAATCAGCAGAATGTCTGAAGGATGGATAGATGTGCTGATATAGAGTTGTTCGGGGCTCAACCACCACATCTATCTAACATAGAAGCCAGATTTCCAAAGAGGAAACAACATTCAAAAGGGAGAGCCGCATCAGATCCTGTGTACCAGCACATGTCTCTTCATTAGCAAAGCGAGAAGGCCACTAGGTAAACGCCACGGAGCAGAGATGGTTCTGGTCTGATCTGTGGCCAAGCCAGCTCGGCGCATGCTGGGTGGGAAATGACCACCAACCACCTGCCAAATAAGCCAGTCTGGCAGGTAGCCAGCTGGCGCTCGGGGGGTTTGTTCTCTCTACTCTTGAGTTGACCGCTAAAACAGATGAAGTGTTAGATTCATTTAGTTTAGTTAGTAAGCCTCTGTGTAAAGGCAAAAATTATACATTTAAATGCAGTCTATAGAAGCTATATTTCAGACAAAGGCAGAGGTGAATAATCAAATTACAATGTGACATTTGAGGCTCAGAAAACAGTCCATCATTCATGCTTTGCCTGACGACTGCTGAGGAATACAGGAACTAATATCCGATTTCCTCTGTGTGGCTGGTCACGGGGGCAGGCTGTGCTGCACTCTGCTCCGCAGTCTCATAATGAAGTGGCATTTTGGCGGGCCGGGCCTGCACTTGACACTGTGTGCACCAGAGTAGGTAAACAACTCATTCATCAAGGCTTTTTTTGTGCGCCTGCCAGGAGTGGGGATTGTTCGTTATGATGGAATTTGTTCTAAGGATCAACTTATCATTTACGTCCGGGCACAGATGAAACAGAGTTGAGGTGATGTATGGTTGTTTGGGGCGCTAGTTTGTCTGGAGATGTGTGTGAGCGGCGCTAAAAACAAACGTGAGTGATGATTTTTTTGAATAGTGTTGAATGAAAAAGTTAGGCTTAGGCCAGGGGTCAATCCGCTGTCTGCAGAGCTGGCCTTTTGCCTTGCCAGCAACGCTTGTTGTTGCTGCCGGTGCAATTTGACACTCCTCCCCCACATAACCGAGTCAACGCACAACTAAATACAGCTTTGCATATGTGAATAGGCACATACCTTGAGAAGAAAACTTCTAATAATAGTAGTGTTGATCAACTACTGCAGTGAAGATACAGACGAGGAGTGTGTGTCTGAGTCATATGGAGGGACATAAACTGAAAGATCAGACGTGGCTTTGAGGGCAGAGTTTCTTCAGGCAACAATTCTGTATGTGGTCTTATGTATATTAGCTACAACCCCTAAAGCACTTGGGCTGGATCCAACTGAAACAGCAAGAGTCACTCATTAGAGTTCAAATAATAACATTCGATTACATAGAAAAAAAACATCTCCGCACCAATTTGTATTCTCTCCCAACCAATGCTAGGAGTCAATAAGGATCACAAAAACTGTCTGTATGCCAACAGGAACATCAAAACAATGTTGCGAATTTTTAATTGAGTACTCAGCCCATGAAGACCTTTATTAAATTAAGTGTAGCTATACCTTGTATATCTCTTGCCTTTAGGGCTACTGGCTGGCTTGGATACAGTTTTTGACACCATTTACAGCTGATTATCACGGGCATTAGACACCAGGGACAGCATGAGAGACCACTGGCCCATGGCAAGGTTACCACAAGAGCACATTTTGTTCACCAGATTCTCAAGTCTCAATGCCAAACCTTGATTGAGTAGTTATGATATTAAAGATTAAAGCAGTTCAAATGATTTAGATTTAGATTATTTATTTTACAGGAAAATGTGACAAAGGTTACACAAATGCTTTACTCATCTTGTTGCTGTGGCTTAATAAATGGAAAGGTCTGTGCACAGACAGACTATTTTACGGCAGACAGTAATTTTACAGAGCAGCCTGGCTCTGGCTTGGAGTGCTATGTTAATGCTTAATCAGATGGTGTCGTGACATGGCAGGGGTGGTCAGGTTGGCTTGGGAGAGCTGGTCACAAAGAGTGCACTCTTTCCACGGCCGAGAGGAGGGGACATGGTGGAGGGGGCATTAAAAACCACTGCACTCAGCAACTGAACTCAATCCCTTTAATCCTCGCTGGTATGCCCGAGCAACAAACGCCTATTGGTCTTTGCCTCAATTAGCACTGATGGGGCCAGTTGCTGGACAGGTCAGAGGATGCCTGGGTCTCTCACTGTGAATCATCGCCGACTGTACCGTTTGCACATGCCAGCACGCGTAATGGGCTGGAGTCAGCCACTGCATGCCGCGCATTCTTTATAGGAAGCGCAATTTAAAACGTCTCGTTATCTCACGGGGTCCTGTAGAGGGATCTGCAGAGCCATGTCCACCTTCTCTCGCCCCCTGTACCCTCTCTGCTTAAATTGTTTGGATATATTCGAGGGGGGGTGTTGAGCGCCACTTGGGTTTAAAGCCGAACCGCGTATTGAATTTGCAGTAATATTGCAATATTAAAGCCTGCAGCCTGGGTATCCCAATAATTTTTTTATAAAACAAGCAATCAATGAGTGAAGAACAGAGGAGGGGAGGGAGGGAGTCTGGCAGTCAAGCCTTTTTGTATATGAGGACACTAGCCTTTTATGAATCCAGTCCAGTTGAGTCCAGTTCAGTGAGAGAGATTTCCTATAATCCACTGCTGTAAAGCTACTGATTGTACTTTAAGCATCGATAACAAGGCAATGCTGCCTCACAATAGGTCCTTTAACAAACTACATGTAGGATTGCAATTCATATTGTAAACGCCAATTCAGTCAAGGTGATCAGAACTCCTTATGGTACGAGCCTAAAGACGAGAAAAGACAAACTAAAAGTGCAGTGAAATCCACTCTGGTGGTCAAGGTTAGCCCACACTGGATCTCTGCCTGCTGCTGATGTGTGGAACCAATACACCGCCCAGCTCTGAGTCATCTCACATGGCCCTCCAAGACACGTTGTCTGCCGTTCAATTATGTTCACTGTTTGCACTTGCTGCCTTCGCATTTGCACAAGACAAACCAATAAACTTAGGCTGTCAATACCCCCCCCCCCATGGCTGCAGCAATCCAGTGACCTTGATGACTCCTGGCTCATCTTTATATTTAGTGTAAACTAATGACACATACTGATCACGAGGCACCACGGCCAAAATAAAACCACCAACACTTGTGTATTTTTAATGGAGATTATATTACAGATGCAGTAAGCTAGGAATTTGACTCCACTGATGCAGAGAATAACCGTAATATTTTTGCAGGCTTCACAGTTCCGTTTATCACCTATGACGATGACTCAGATTCCCAGGCACCACTGCCAGATATTTCTCTTTCCTGTCGATACTGCTTGGGGAGGAATAACTTGTCAACAATTGAGAGTCAAGACTGAACAAATCCCCTCTGCACCTCTCCAGCATGTTGAATTACTGAGCCACCAGTAGCAAAAGGCACAGCTGCTACAAAAGGTTACAAACCTCTTTTATTACTCTGCTCTTCAGCATACACTGCTGTTGAACATATGCTCCGATTCGGCTAATTATTCTACATTAAACTTCTGAATACGTGTGATTTGTGTTCATTACAGCACAATAAGGGCTGAGTGACAGACCTGCAGTTTATGGCTGATGCACAGTGCATTTGAAATGACTAAAGATTTCATCAAAGATTTATTAGACAACAATGTAAGGTAAGGGCAATAAATGCACAATGACAATCATGCAAGATTATGAAAAGTGAACAGTGTTCAACATGGTCTGCTGAGTCTCCAAGACACCATTACCCTTTAGTGGTTTTGGTGATAAGAGGTTAGAGCGACCTTCATGACAGCGAGGAATCTTGGCAAAAGACGAACGAAGATGAAGAGGAGGATGGAGGGAGCATAAAGCAGGCGAGAACCCTTGAGAGAACTTGAAACAAGAGCATGATAAATGTACAGCTTGCAGTTTTTAATCAAGGATCAAAGCAGGGCCTCTCCATCTAAGCAGCCAGCCTGTCTAGACTAAAACTCTCCCAAGCACATAAAGCAACATCTGCAGGATGCATTAATTACAGTAAAGGACCGTTCTGGACTGGTCTCTGGGGTACCGACACATCAACCGGTCTAGACTCTCCTGTAAATGTGAACAGTTTAACCAACAAGCTATGGCATATCCACATCACTAATAACACCAAATAACAAAAAGAGGGTGCCATTTTTCCAACCGTAGTCGTCTTCCTTCCTTACTTTCAGTTTCAGCTCTTAGCCAGCACAACCTAACAATGAGTGGAGCAAGTAGGGCTCTACTCAAGGACATGCTGACAAAATGAATACCTGCAGCTGGTGTCAAACATGTGTCCTTTTGGCTGCAGGGCGGGCTCTGTGGCCTCATGTCAGCCATGCTGACACATCACCCCTGCACAGCCACACCGTCTGAGTATAAGAATGTCTCAAATAAACATTACCCAACGGCTTATTTTTCATTTCATTTAGACAAACTGGAGATACAATAAACATAATAAATTAATATGCAAAGATGTTAAAATAATAATGCCCCCCAAGCTGTGATTTAAGCGATTTAAGCAGAATGGTTGCTTCAGCCAGGGACAGTACAGCTCACACATCTTTCTCTGTCTTGTTCCAAACCTTCAACTCACCTTCCTTTAAAGAGGTGAAAGCGGAATTAAATATGTATGTTATTTTTGTCCCTTCACTGCCTCTACACTAGTGTTATAAAAAGACTCTGACAGCAAACCATCATTTGCATTTGCTTTGACCTATTTGCATTATCTAAGAATGACTGCATCCAAAACTGTCATCGGCAGAAAAGTAGAAGAACTGGCTTTCAAATCATTTCCACTAATTACTTAAGTTTGGTGGTGCTTTTTAAGCATATTGTGTTGTGTAGCAATATCAACCCAGTGAAATCGAGCAGGTCCTAACAAATCGCTGCTGCTAGAAAAAATCCCCTCAGCAGCAATTATGGTGTTTTGATAAATATTAATTGGAGTAAAAGTTTAGATAGTCATTTATGTGGCTAGTTTGTTATAAGTTGCCTTAGGCCTTTGTAGCCTGTCAAAAAGCCTGTTGTGTAATTTTTATAAAAGGTTACCCGTCATGACTTCCACATAGGACACACACACGTCTCTAGAGGCTGATTTATTCTACTGTAGTTCCTTGAAACTTCACACACATGTAAACATGCAGTGATGCAGTGTCTGCGACACCATTTTTCATTTCCATTGTTACTGTAGGTTCATTAACACGCGTGTCATGGGAAACAAATGAAAGAGTGCAATCAGGTCTAACTGTACTAGTAAAGCTTGTTTTAGACAATTACTGAGTTTGGAATTGTTTCCAAAAACCAGGCATGTAGCCTGCAGTGTGTACAGAGCTCAAAACACCTGGCCACAATCTAAATTTAACCAGGGCTCTAACTGGAGGATGCTTGTAATTTCCCTAGCTGAACCTGGCAACATGCTGTCTTTGGTCACCATTTTACCTCTGTGGACGTGAACTGGCACAGCGCTTTGTTTTTATGATGTTAAAGCACAGGATGATGCACAGCCCAGGAAGGAAGAAGTCTGGTTAGTTGGGCCCGATGGGAAATTGAGGCTACATCTGGCCTTAACAAATACACCTGTGCTTTTGGAGCTTAATGCATAATGCAGGAGAACGTATCACAAAAAGTTAGATGGGGGGAAAAGTGGGGCAGAGCTCGGACCATTATACCAAACCCGTTACACAAGGCAGCAAGAAGTACGGTCATTAGCATGTACTGTTCATTCAGTTAGTTTCTCATGCTTTTAACAACAAATCAAATAAATGGTGAGCTCCACCAGTTGGCGTAAACATCAGTTTTAGTCGACAAGAAACACAGTATGTCAATTTTAGTTTGGCATTAAAAAGCATAAAAACCCATACAAATGGAAAAGATAAACTGCATCTGGGAAGGGGGGCCCCAATAACCACCAATAAAAAAGAAACAATAAAAAAAGCACCAAAAGCTTTTTAATATATATATATATATATATATATATATATATATATATATAAAGCTTGTTGGAGTTCACAGTGTTTACTTGTGGAAGAAAAGTTGTGTGTGTCTAAAAAAATGTAACCTTCTGAAAAATAGATGAGGTTCTAAAGCAGAGCTCCATCAATGTGTTTTCAAATGATTAAACTCATCACAACTTCAGACAAATATTTGATAATTAATGGCTCGTTGAAGGGAAAAGACGCTTATCTCTATATATCCTGTAATAGGAAGGTTAGAGGTCATGGTCACTCAACAACATCAAGCTCTGACACATTTTGTATCCTCTTGTTGACAGACAGTATGTCTGTTAATCTGGGGCCAAGCGTGTTGAACAGTTCACTCACTAAATGCAGCTGGTAAACGTTGCATTTCTCCAGTTCACTGGGACAAAACACAGTGACCCAGGGCTGACCGTCAACTGATTTCAGATAGGGTTTCAAGTCAAGCTTGATGTGTAGCAGAGCTGAAACTGAATCGTCAAATCGGTTGTGCTGCTGAGCATTTAAAAAAAAACAAAAAAAAAAAACAAGGCTGCTTCATCCTCTCCACATTCATGTAACCTTACACTGGTGTGCAAGAGGATCAATGTCTGTGTAAAACTGCTGCAGTGCACACAACTGGAGGGCCAATGCATAAGCACTGCACAAGGCTCCACTAATCCATCCATCAGCCTCTGTGGTAGATACATGGAGAAATCTAAACACTTTGCCCAAATAACTAAATGCTGGAGTATGTACACTACAGCCAGCATTAAACAACACACAGTGGTCTTTATCCTACTTCAATGTAGACAGATAGAAAATACTGCTAATCTTGTCACAACTGACCGTCAGCTGATGCATGTCTTAAAAAAAATAGATAAATACATTTATCATTTTTGCTCACTGTCCAGCTACAGTCAATATTTGCACGTTTGAACTAAGGAAGAGGTCACCTCTCGAGCCAGTGACCTGGGTCCAGCATGTGCCTGCATTATCAGTTCTCTGGAAGGAGAATGTCACTTTCCACTTGCTTTTAAATGCAACACAGAGAAGCTAATCACACAGAAGAAGCCCATTTGCCGTCCTGTCACATCAACACTTGGCCTGACAACCTTGACCTGCCATGTGTTACAGAAGCGCATTGACATGCCACCATGGACAAAAACACAGTGCAGCTGCTGAACGCAACATTAAACCAGGTCACATTTCACATGTTTGTTGCTTTTTATAAAGAGCACAGACACCTTCAAATCCCAAATAACAACATAGAAGCAGGAATAACTTGCCTGTCTTGTAAGACTTTGCTGCAACATTAAATACCCTGAAAAACTAAATTCAAATATGACAGTTCTGAAATTTAGGCTGTAACACACTTTGTTTCTAAACTGCATGTTTGGTCTCAAAGACAAAAAACACCAATTGTAATTTCTCTGAACATTATTATATTTTGTAATTGCTTGTTTTGTTTGTATTGGAATTGTCACCTTTCAGTAATGGAAACTAGAAAACTGTTTTAAAATGTTGTAAACAGATTGTACTATAAATTAACCAAATGTTTGAAGGTGTATTAAAATATATATAACTTTGAACAGAACAGAGGAGCTTCTGGCTGCTGAACAAGTACTAACTTGCAGCTTTTAAGGCGCTTTCATCATTTGATCACATCCTTTTTCTTGAAATGAACATAACTGGCAACCATGAGTAATTAAGACAAACTAAAGGCATGGTAAATCAAGTTCCAAGTTCCCAAACAAGTGCAGTTTGTACATACAGGTCCCGCTGCATGTTAAAATCAATGCATGACAGTTGCAGCGTTATCTTACGTTTTTTCACGTGTTGCAATAGGCCTCATCAAATAAAACTACTCGGGGCTAAGTGCTGTGCCCTTATCAGAGGTTTCTTGGTGTCGTCTTGAGCTATGCCAGTTCAGCTTGGATTTCATAGAGGATTTATTATTCAACCTCAAGTAGGATCTATTCATTTTGCCACTTCAGACAGTAATGAGCAAGTGGAATAATCATGCGCTGCAGTGTGAAGTACAGACAGCACCTGATTTACAGTCTTACCAAACCCAACTATCACCGGATTCGAGAAACCTTTAAATTTCTACTCAAACGCTGAAAACACTCCAGGGCTTGCTGTTAAAAAGGACAATTCCACTGTGATTTGGAGTTTCACTGTAGCTTTCCCATTACTTAAGCCTTAATTGCCCTTATAAAAAACTACACTGGATATTTTATAAGCCAGCACGTTCTGTGCAGCTTACCTCCAAACAGGAGCTGCATGATCACACACACTTTACATTTTTAACACAGTTTCATTTGCTACATAATTACTGAGCAACTTGTAGACTACCACCTAAAAACACATGACCTCCAGGTCCAACAAGTGTAAACAACAAGCAACTCAAAGTGAAATCCTTGCAGGGCGTGCGGCTGCTTTTGTTTGCAGCCTGGCAAGTGTTATTTAGAGCGCTCCAAAAATGGAAGCTACAAAAACGTGTTTAGTGTTTGACACCTTTGTGTTACGTGATGACGTGCATCACCACTAATTTCAGGTATTCTAACACCTGTCACAGATTCACCCTGGCAGTCACACTTTGTTGACCTAGTTAATGAATTGCATGGACAGAAATGTAGACAAAGATAAAACTGGTGTGAATAAATGAAAAAAAATACAGGCTTAAAACTGATGGAGCGTGTTTTTAACATTGATGCCTACAGTAGATGTATCTACTGCTAATGGAAATGCCTTTCAATATTACAGACTCTAAACACAACTGACATTTAAAGCCCACCCACATCCAAGAAACCAATATGCTCTGCAAGAGAAAAAAAAAAAAACAGGGTTGAGGTTCCTGCTTCTCTTCTCGTCACCTCACTGACCCCGGTGACATTCATTATGCATCCAGGATTATATAGCCACCAACATAAGGACTAAAATTGCTTCACTTCAATGGGATGTTAAACCTATTGAATTGGCTATAGAAATGTTTAAAATCAGTAAAAATGTGGTGTCCTGTCTTATATATAGAATGTTATAATGTCATAATAAAACTGTTAATGAATGAGCATGTTTATCTTTGACTTCAACTCAGTTCTACATTAGCATCGACTTGGGAAAATTACATAACTGTCTTAACTGCAGGTTGCAACACTCAATTGGATTGTGCCACATTTATTCACCCAATAAGGCTACGAAGCTAACTCCATCCAGTAGGAGCCATCAGGAGCATGTGGCCTGTTGAGCTCCCTGGTCCCCATCTTTGGGTCTTTGGGCTCCAACAGCACAATGCACATCCACACATGAAGGATGGAGGATGCAAAGACAGGGCATCGCTAATGAGATAGAGTGGAACCCACTCCCTCCCTCCGTGTTCGCGGGATTGCATTGCATTGCATTGCATTGCATGGCACACACACACACACACACACACACACACACACACACACACACACACACACACACACACACACAAAATCGAGCTATGCATTGCATTTTGCAGAGGTAACAATAAGCATTGCACTGAATTCTCCTCAGCTGACAACAAGGCATGCAGACCCCCCCCCCCCCCCCCCCCCCCCCCCCCTCCTCCACACCCACCTGAAGAGCAGGAGATGAGGAAAACGGCGAAGGCCAGTTTGGTAGCGTCTCCCATTTTCCATCCGAATCCGATCCTCTGGCTGGAAAAACGATTTTTAAAAATATCAAAACAAAAACAATTTAAAAAGGTAAAAATCTTAAATCGACAGTCAGATTAAACGTCTTGATGTCCCGAGGAACACTGTCTCTGCAAAAAGCATCTTTGTAATGTGGAGATCGAGGCAGAATCCCGAATATCCCAGATAATTCGAGCCGTACTAGTCCAAACACAGAGCAGGGGAGGAAGAGGAGGAGGATGAAGAAGAGGAGGGGATGGCTGCTGGTATTTCCAGGTTTACAGGCGAGCAATGGAGGACGACTTGTTGGCATTCAAGCCCGGGCTGTCGTGTTTCAGCCAGGTCTGCAGCATTGTTGTAGTTCACCTGCTCTCGCTGGTGTTGAACCTGTTCTGCTCTGATCCGCGGAGAACAGAGCCGAGCCACAGCCGGGCAGGGCTCACGTTCATCGGACTGGAAATCAAGCGCACTCCGCTGTCCAATCAAACTTCTCTTCGGTTAACTCGGTCGAATATATTCAAAACACCCCAAACGCCGTTGAAACGGGCATTTCCACTCTCCTACTACGAATATGTTATATATGTTATATTCCGTACAGAGGCGACAGTTCGGCGGGGCTGCCCGGCCACAACCACGGCTCCTTTCGCTCCACCAAGGAAATAAACGATTACGACGCTCGCTCCGATGTGTGCGCCTCCTCCAAAGTGGACCAAACAGAATCTCTCGCTCGAACCCGGGTATTTGAGTGAGATAGAAACACTATCGTACGACAGTAACGACAACTAAAGCTGCCGTTAATCCGTGTAGCTCGCACTAACGCTATTGAGTTTAGGTTGAACTGCTTTTCCCAAATCCGTCTCCTCCTCTAGTCGGGACAATTTCAAGATGGCGTCACTGACCTCCGTCAACGAAGCCAAGCTGGCGTGTAACACTTCCGGTAAAGGTTTTCAAAATTAAATGTTACAGTAGCGTGACAACTAATGCATAGATCGATATGAAAACATACTGTTCATTATGTTCATCATATTGTTGTTGGATTTAGCACTGACTATTTTATTTATTAGTGACAGCTTTTACCTATTATTTTTTTAGTCTATAAAAGTCTTTAAAATGATAAAGCAATGCATCACATTATATTTAAGATTTAATGTGTCTTTTTACGAAAACAGCTTAAAACATATTAGATTAGGTTTTTCAATTTTTAAAAGCTTAAATTAGAAACCTCAAGTCTTATTTTGAAAGCAAAACGTTTGAGTTTATGACTTTAATCTAACTGCCTGTAGCCAGCTTGTTAGAATTGCTTCACGAACTACGGATTGTTTTTTGTTCACGAGGAGCGTTCGTTTTATACGCCCGACTATGCTTTGCGGAACAACAAAGCAAGGCGGTCAGAACTAGACATTCCTTTTCTCAATAATAGCAACCATTTATTTATCAGCGTTATCACAAATATTTACAGGTTTCATTAAAGTAACAGGTAATGAGTTCAGGATAATTTGCTGTTTATCAGCTAATAATCCACTTTGCACATACTCAGGCATTGTGTGTGGCATCTTCTGCTACAGTACAGTATATCTCACATGTTACATTTGAACATGGGGTGGGTGCTCAGTGATAATAATAAATCCTGAGAATACCATGAAGTACAGATATAGGCTTGGCCCATCCCCAAATCTGTGTGACACTAATCTCTCTAATAGCCTGGAGCAGATCTCCAGCCATAAGCGCTGCTGAACGATTAGGAGGTCAAAGGTCTCATGGGATTTCTCTGCCAAGCTGGAAGCTGAGTCACCTGTTCTATATTGAAGTGTTGGCTTTCATCTCCAGCACAACACACTGTCCTGTACATAGCTTAATGGCTAGAGCTCGAGGCACTAACACGGGCCGGGTGAGGAGTTCAGTTCCTGTCGATGTTATTCCCCTGTCAGCGATCTCGAACTTTCATCACGAATGAACTTTCCCTGTAAAGCACAGCCCAGCTTTGTCCTGGAAACGTGTGGGGGTGTTTATCATTTCGGAGATTACTCACTGGAAAGTATTAAAAACATGCATATATCAGCACACTGGAATCCTATAATTCACATACAGGAATTTAGGCTAAACCCGCAGTGAACTTTGGTTTCAACTGTCGATGCATGAATCTGATGTATAAAAGCTACAAAACAGCATTGACAACATTCTTTTTAAATCTGTCCATCTATGTATCCTTCGACAAAAAGTTTAAATACTTTAGCTAGAACTAAATATTTTAAGCCTAATAATAATGAAAGGTGACGCTGTCTACCTGCTGCTTTTCTGGTTCCCCGGGCTTTGCTTGTACTTGCTTCTCCTGCAGGTGATGACTGATGACGTGATCTTACTTGCTGAGTGACACACGATGAGCTTTCATGTCGTCATCCAGGTTTGTTTGCCTGTAAGAAGCTGTTATTTTACAATAACATCGATGCCGTGTGAGGAGGCTGTTTTCATTCGTGCCATGTTTGTGGCGTAGTGGCATGTTCACATTTCTTAATTAGCACTGGGGAAAAAAAAGGCTGGAAACATTTTCAAATATCTACACGCAAAGAAAAAGCATTGTGCAAATGAAAATTCATTCCGAGGGGACTGAATGTGTGTATCAAATAATCCATCTACTAGTTAGATATGTGCTAAAGAGGCCAAAGGAGTCACATTTTTAGTTAAGTTGAGTTTGAAATTAAAAAAAAAAATAACATAGTATAGACTGAAAGCCCTGCAATGATGCTTGTTTTTTCACTCTTCTATATCTCTGCCCCCGAACTGACCGAGGAAGATGGCCGTGCACCCTGACCCTGGTCCTGCTGGAATTTACCTCTCCACTGTCACCCAGTGCTGGCTTTCTCTTTTATATACCATGGAGGTTGTGCCTAGATGACTGTTTCTACTGAGTTCTGCAGTAAACGCCAGGTTCTCTTCCTTTTAAAATGTAGAAATGACTTCCATGCAGGCAAAATGAGGCCACTTGTGTGTATGTGTGTCTTCCTTTGATTGGGGAAGTCCTACAGTTCTGGTCCTGGAGATTTACTGTCCAGCTAATCCCATTACTCAGCTATCAGATGCCAAATCCCCTCTAATGGTATTACACGTGCCAGAATTACGTATGATGATGCTTGCTAATGAGAGCTCAGCAGATATACCTTACTGGAACCAGTGGCCCTGGTGCACAGAGTAGCCCCATGGCTCTGCGGCTTAATGGACTGAGTATTGAGTATCAAGGAAAGTCCAATTTATTGACAAAGTGCTTTTAACAAAAAGCAGGTTGCTTACAAGCTACATTGCAGTCAAACAAGTACATATACAACTAAAAGTCCCAATGAACTTGCAGAAATGTTGATAATTGAGGGTGGCGATGAAGCTGAGGCCACTTACAGCTGTAGGACAAACACCAAGGGCAAGAGGACACTTCAGGATGTGTGCGTGGACGATAGAGTTTCTCATAAAAACCTCAAATCAGGCTGTGGCTGTCACGTCCTGTGCTACAGTAGCATCAGGGTCATTTCCAGAAGGCGATACGTCCACTCCGTGAAAATGAAAGTCATTACAAATTTATGTGCATGTGTGATTAGCATTTCCTTTACGTCTGTGCTGCATCAGCTGAGGGTAAAACCACTCAGTCGTCACAGACTGTACATCCCCCAAAACATGCTTTGAGATAGATATTGATTTTAGCACAAACAGCACAGAAAACACTAGCAGACACTGAATAACAAGTCATAAGGCATCTCAGTTTCTTGCTTTAAGTTAGAAAAAGCGATGGGTTTTCATTTTATTGTGAAAAGCAAATAGTAACATTTCTAATAGCAGAGGTACGTAGTAACTTTATTTTGAAAAGTCATTTTTCATGGCTGATATTATCAATATTAGGCATTAATCTCCTCCTTTCACAGTCTCGGAGCTTCTGCTTTCAGGATTCCCATCAGATTCTGCAACCTGGCTTCGGGGATTTGCACCCATTCATCTTGGAGCGCATTAGTGAGGCCCAACGCTGATGCTGCTGGGTGATAGCTGCTGTTTCAGTTCATCCCACAGATGCTGGACGGTGTTCAAGACTCTCCGACCACACCGATGCAGCAAAAGCATCTTTGTGTCACGTCCAGACAGGAAATAACTTTCCCTGAACATCAGAGGCCCAGTTGTTTCAATCGTGCAGTGTTAAGATTTTAAAATCATTTACTTTCCACAAACTTTCCACGCAAAACTCCAAATTCTTTCTACTGAGGTTCCTCCAGTTTTTGTTTGGCAAACACAAACTCTGCAGAACTACAGAGAAAACATGCAGCGCAGTAACATTTGCAGCAGCACGCGTTTCACCAGGATCCAGTCAGCAGCCGCCTCACGGGCCCAAACTCCTTAAAACGGTGGTGAAATTGTTTGGCATCGCTTGAAAACTCAGCAAGATGGCAATTATGGATAATGTCTGCACGGTGTTCTGCTAACACCTGAGACGTCCTTGTCTGATGTAACGAGTGTGATTAAAAGCATCACATTGGGCATGGCTCTGTCAGGGATCGGGCTCTTCAGCTCAAATCAAAGCCTCTGCTGCTGCTCTGAAAACAGCAGGGCCGTGATTTATTCGCCTGCTTCTGGCCTGTCGCAACGCCACTCAGAGCGATTTATCTTGTCCTGGCGCTGCAGCCGAGCCGGCCAAGCTCCCCCTCCCACCTTTCTGTTGTTTCAGCATGAATGATCTTTTCCATTGACAGCTTTGTTCATCCCTGCAGGCAGAGCTGCACCTGTAACCAAAGCCCGGTGGATGCCGGCCTAATTACCGCTCTCATCTGGCACCCAGCTGCCTTCCGCGTCCTCACATGAACCCGCGGCAGAGGAGGCATCAACCGCTTCCAAACTGGCCCTCGCCACCGGAGCCGCTGCGTGAAAAGCACGTATCTCCCGGGCTTTTGGAGGTTTCAGTGTCAGGAGGACACGCGGCGTCAGCTGAGGAGGGAAAGGAGGCTGGCAGCAGTTGGTGCTTATGTCACAGCGGCAGGTATCGCTGTCTCTCTAAGCCCCTGCGTGCCTGCTGTGATCTGTAACAGCTACTGTTTTTACACCCAGACATGTGAGAGCTGTCAGCGGCGGAGCCCGTGAGCATCCTGCTGAACAGGCTGTACGTGAAGCTGCCGTACGTGAAGCCGCCGTACATGAAGCCGCTGTACGTGAAGCTCATGCACGTGAAGCCGCCGTACGTGAAGCTCATGCACGTGAAGCCGCCGTACGTGGAGCCGCCGTACGTGAAGCTGCCGTACGTGAAGCCGCCGTACGTGAAGCTGATGTACGTGAAGCTGATGTACGTGAAGCCGCTGTACGTGAAGCTCATGCACGTGAAGTCGCCGTACGTGAAGCCGATGTACGTGGAGCCGCCGTTTGTGAAGCTCATGTACGTGAAGCCGACGTACGTGAAGCTCATGCACGTGAAGTCGCCGTACGTGAAGCTCATGTACGTGAAGCCGCCGTACGTGAAGCCGCCGTACGTGAAGCTCATGTACGTGAAGCTCATGTACGTGAAGCCGCCGTACGTGAAGCCGCCGTACGTGAAGCTCATGTACGTGAAGCCGCCGTACGTGAAGCTCATGCACGTGAAGCCGCCGTACGTGAAGCTCATGCACGTGAAGCCGCCGTACGTGAAGCTCATGCACGTGAAGCCGCCGTACGTGAAGCCGCTGTACGTGAAGCTGATGTATGTGAAGCCGCCGTACGTGAAGCTGATGTACGTGAAGCCGCCGTACGTAAAGCGCGGGGGCCGCGACAGAACCAGCGCGCATCCGTCTCCACCGGATGAAAGGTCAAATCAGGCACGTTTCCATGTACGGGAGTGAATACTTGTCTTCATGGCAGACAGATGATGACGCACGCGGCCCAGATGCACATTGTATGGCTCAAACTCCATGAAGGACGAACGTATTGTGAGCTTTAAATCTCCTGATTAATGCCGCTCCGAGCTCAGCACTCAGTGTACTCCTATCAAGGCCTGCCGTTGCTGCATTTATATGCAAATCTTGACCTTTGCCAGGCTGTTAGATGAAAACTGTACATCTTCTTGTTTTGCCTCTCGCTCCCATCCACTAAACAGTTGTTTGCAGTCAGATTTGCAGAATTTCCTTGTGGATTATGTTTCTGTGTAGTCATTTCAAGTCAGCAAGCAGCGGCGGCGGATCCTCTAAAGCCTGATCAGTCGCTCAGGAAAATGGAGTTTGATGTTTTGAGGTTGAGTTAAGGATCAGAACGTTGCTGAACCCAGTTACCTCCCCTGAAACGCGACGTGATGTCGTCTTTCTCTGCCTCTCGGTGGGACTCGGAGGTGACGCGGCGCTGACAGCTCTAAATTTAATACGCTGCGGCCCAAAAATACGCGTCGGCATGACCGGGCTGGTTTGAAAATAACACCACGCCGGAGCTGAGGCGGCCCATGCTCCGAGCATGACGCCACTCTTATGCAATCGCACAATGACATACGGATATTTGGAAAATGTAACTCTATAGGCCAAATGCTCTAGCAACACCTAGGAGGTAAATGGAGCCGACCGTAGAGAAGGGCGAGAGGGAAACCACCTCGTTTGAAAGCTTTCAGCCACTGAACCAAAAGCCTTCTTCAAACCTTTCACACGTCAAAAACAGACTGTTGTTGTGTTTCTACTCTGATATAAGAACACTAATTATTAGTAAAAAAATCAAATATTTGTTTGATTATTCAGTTTAGTAAGTAGTAGTTTTATTATTTAGTTTAGTAATTTGACTACATTTGAATTCAGTTAAATATTGTTCCCTTTATTTGATCCACCAAGTGACAAGGTGGACCAGGATCCGGCTCGACCAGTTCAAGTGAGAGAAGTCATGTTGAAAGTGCAGATTAGAAAGATCAGCTTTTTATACTCATGATTTGAGAGACAAGCGACTTGTCTTCTTACTTTCGCTGCCACTTCCACGTCTCTGAATAAAGCAGTTGGAATCTTCATAACTTTACTAACCTTGGGATTCATGTCTTTTTATTAGGGAAAACAATATTATTTCATTATTTTAGGTTAAATGAATCATGTGACATATTTGAACTCATATAGTACAGACGGGTCCAGTCAAGCACAGCACGCTGCAGCCTCAGAACCAGCAAAGGACCAGAACAGCTCGGCTCATGCTCAAGGTCCACTACCAGCGATGGAGCCAAATGAGCCTTCTCGCTTTGTCTGAACATGATTAAAGTCTGTCCCTTGTGTATCAGGGCTGCTACTGACGGGCTGGTGCAGGTCTTTCACCATTGCATGTATTATGTTTGAAGCTTGGTTCTGCCAAGGCAGTGGAGGAGGTGTCAGAATGTGACTTTTTGCTGTCTAGACAACGATCTGAAGCCATAATAATTACGTAACGAGCATCGTTATGCGTTCATTCTTACTGATGATGGTGTCAGATTTTGTCCAAGTGAAAGTAGAGGCTCCTGGTGATAATCAGCTGGTGTTTTTTGTATTTATCTATTGATGCTGTTGGTTCACGTGCCACCACACCTGATGCTATGAAGCTGTAGCAGCTCACAGTCGTTCGTCTACGCAGGTCTGGACGTGGGCCCGGTTCCACATCCACTTCTCATGGGAAACTCACTGAACATGTCTACACAACTAAAGGAGGATGAATTCCTGCCCTCTGCTCGGAGTCCAATCGGCCGAGTGTGGAGAACTATTTAAAGTGTCATCACTGGCCTAATCCCTGCAGCGTGAGAGCGTGTGTGGTCATGGATAATAGTTCTGGGCTTCCTGATCAGTGTGACAGCACTCGACAGCTGCACCGAGCTTTGCCAGGACCTCCTGCTCCTCTACCTACCTACTGTGCGCTTCTGTTTTGATGACGCTCACCTTGTTCTCCTTGTTTTTAATGATCTGAAGAGCCCCGTGCATCTCTGTCCGCCTTGAGAATCTTCATATGGATCCAATAAAGCACTTTTCCACTGCCGTGAATCTCACACATGAAACCCGAAGCTGCGCTGTGTGAGTTTCATAGGGAAGACCCTCATTTAAAGGTGAATTTAATGAGTTCACAATATACGTTACTGAGGAGAGGAATCCAAAATGAACGGTCCAATGCCATTAGAAGAAGAAGCCAGAGTTTTTTTTAAGTTCTACGACAGATATCATGTCCTGATCTACAGTATGTGCAATAACATACCATGACCTTATAGGAAAATGTTGACGCCTTGAAAAAGTTTTTCCTCCCTGATAACGACCCAGTGATTTCATTTTCCTGCTTCATCCTTTCACATATTTGTTTTGATTTGCCCTCACTCGCACGCTCCGTATCAGCGGACCACTAATGAAAAGCATTTTTCCTCCAGCTCGCTCTTCCTCCATTGTCTCACTCGTTCGGCTTGCTTCCTCCTCTGTAGATCAAACATTGCAGATATCCTGCAGCAGATGGCTGAGCCTCGCCACCCCCACTCCCACGATGCACAGGGCCCCCATGTGGGAGTCGGGCACAGGCAGCAACATGGCCTCCACGTAAACATACAGCTCACCTGTGCTGTTATAGATACTGTAGGTGCTGCACATCTACATATTCATTTTACTGAACTCAAGACCTCAAGGATTGTTCTGTTACTAATGCATTCAGCCTTGAATCCAATTCTTTCATCTCTAAACCTTTAATGGAGAAACTCATAAAAAAATCATTGTAAATATGATATAACGTGTTTGTAGCACAATGTATTTTAAACATTTGAATAGAATAATATCAAAGAATGTATAGAGCTGGCTGCAGAAACCTTGCTTTGTTTTGACCTGCACATTTATTATCTTTAGATTTAATTTAGGATTTAAAATGAACCGATTACATAATCATAATAATAATCAGGGCTTGTTTTAAGCTTTTTGCTGTTGTTTTAATGAACTTCCTACATAAGCAACAGGAAGAGAACGTATGTTGTGCTTTGTTTCGAAGCAAATGTCTGCAGCTCATTCATCTGAATGCACTTCTAAGGATCCTGTTGTTTCAGATGCAGCTTGTTCGCGCTGCTCTTGTTTTGGAACCAAACTCCACCATCTGACATTTTTCTGTCAGAGTGAGGGAGGTAAAGGAGGAGGGAGGAGAGCTTTAAGTCCAGAGACAGTGACATCAGCGGTGCCTTTGGCGCCACTTATCGCTGCAGGATCTCCCCAGCTGCCCTGGCATTTCCTGAAACAGGCCACACACCAGCAGAGTACAAGCATTCAAGAAACAGATTCTTGATGATTCCCTGGAATCACTGCGGAACTGCACGTTGGGCGTTTCTTACACATGCTTATGAGTCACAAGAAGTTTCAAAAAATGACGCTTGTTGGTGTGAGTTTCCAGAGAGGGGTGTCTTATTTCCAAATTCCCTTTACACACACAGGGAGTGTAAAACTGGTGTTTCGCTTGTCACCTAGAAGTGAACATACAGTAGGTACAGCTTCATCTTGGCTGATGTGTCAGATGTCAGGCAGGAGGATCCTCTATATACAGTTTATATTAGACGTTGCAGCAGTTTCCTTAATGTGACTGCATAACGTTCAGATTGTTTATAGATCGGGGCTTCACGATGATCACGGCTCCTGTTCCCTCAGGGCCTCAGAGGGGTCAGAGTGACCCAGCTCCTCAGTGTTTGTGAGTGGAGGGTTGGGTTCAACCCAGGTCGACCAGCGCCTGCTCATGCAGGTCTGCCACAGCCTGCATGAGATGCCAGCGCGATCGGAGTGCTGGTATCTGCATCTCAACATGAAAGGTGCTGTGAGATTTGGTCCAACTAGTTTGACCAAACGAGGGTGGACTGAATGATGGCAGCCTGACAGAAGCCACTAGCAAGCTCCACATTTCAACTGAAAGCGTTACGTCATCAGTAATTAGTTCTATTTTTCTGATTCGCATAAAAATCAGCAATTTGTTTTAAATTTATTATGTAATTTATGAACTCAAAGAAATGTTTTTTAATTGTATGTGTATAATGTGTATCTTTCCTTCCAACTGTTTCTTCAGAAAGATATTAAAACACCCAATAATATAATATTTAATAAAAACCATACTAACCAGATTTATAACAACACTCACAACCTCAAAGAGTCTACACCTACCGTCACTAGTGACAGTGAACTGGTTATTTCAACTTCTCTGTCTTCAGATTCATATTTCCATCCATGCATTTTTACTGCAAACATCAAGAAGCTGCAGTGAATCGAGACCAGCACGTATTGTCCTGCTTCCACCATCTAGTGGGATCTGGGTGAGTAATAGCTGCTGGAGCTGCTCGGATTGTTGGATCAAAGACTGAGCGTCTCGTAAGTGAAGGTACATCACAGCACTGTTCTCCCAACAGTTGCTCACGGACTCTCACACAGGAACCTTGAGGTGTTTATTGGCTGTGTGTCGACTTCACATTCCTTCAGAAGGGAATCGAGGCAGAGCGGCAGCCGAGGAATAAATGCGTGGAGAGCTCTGACACGTAAACCGCCGCTGTTTGTTTCCTGTTTCCTTCCTCTGACTTGTTTACATGCTGGAGATGCTTATTTTGAAGCTACCAAATGACGATGAACTGGGGCGTTTCAGCTTTCGGGAGTTTACCACAGTTTAATACAAACAGTGACGCTTCGGCTGCTTCACATCCCTGCTCATCTCTTCATTAGTGTCACTCACGCAAACCGAAAAACCCTTGAAAGCTTCCCACACACACACACACACACACACACACACACACACACACACACACACACACACACACACACACACACACACACACACCTTCCTGAACTTTAACAAGCCAGCTATGCACAGGAAGAAAATTCCAAGCCCTCACACTCTGCCAGCACAGCTTGCCATTAGCCCAGGGTTGGCCAACTCCAGACGATGTTTCCAATCTATCGCACCATCTGCTCCTCGCCTCGGCACCATCGAAGGGAGGAAGAGTGCAGCTTCCTCTTCCTCTTTGTCCTCCCTACGAGGCTGGCCATCTTGTGTGGAGGTGTAAAAGCTCTGGGACTTGAACCCCCCCACCCCCAAAAATAATATTAGTGGTAGTAATGGCTCCTCAGAGCTGTCATCCTCTAGTCTGGAGGTTTTAATGTGCTCAGTGTTCAGCTGTAGTGCACGTCTCATGTCTCCCACGACGACCCAAGCTAAAGGCAGGCGACTCCCGAAATCAATAGAACGCTAAAGATGGGGCCACATAAAAACAAAGCCCCATTAACATAACAGACACTGTGTTTGCAGAGAGCAGCGCTATAACACAATAATATCGATAACATTTACCATTAATTTCCTGGAAATGATGACAATGGGTTTTATTCCTCTTGCAGGAATGTTAACCGTAGCTTTTAAGAGTCAGTAGCCACTGGTCGCCTTTCAAATGTAGGTTTTAGCAAAGCAGGTGTAATGATGAGACAAGCAACGTCGTGCGCGTGGATCCGTGGATCAGAGAGAGGCCGCGACAGCGCGTCCACCCCTCTCTCCTTCAAGGTTGACGACTGAAAAAAGAGCCTGTTTCCTTGGGCAGAATATAAAGCAGAAGACGTGATGCATCACACCAACGGCCGACAGAGATACTATGAATCATGTGGCGATACACAAAGTGAGATGCTTTTCTTTCTCTCCTCGCTCGCAGCTCGTTTTCACACGTCTCCTCTGACGTCGGCTCGTTTTCACGTCGCTTCGTCGCTTTCTCCCTCAGACATCTCGATTCTTTATACTAGTACATTTCCTTGTAATATCATTGTGTTTTAGTGCAAATCCATCTATCATTTATTCAGTTCACCCCCAGCTAGTAGCTCTATACATTTTGCAGGTCTTTGAAAGGTTTGGACCGGTTTCAACACGGAGCCATTCATCATCTGTCTTTGTATCAGAGCGTTTTCCGTGCTCCTCTTCCTCCTGGTTACCTTGTACCTGTGATCCCTGCAGCAGGTCCTGGCTCGGCCCTGGAGAGGACCACAGACAGGCAGTCCGGAGGCGCAGTCCCAGTCTTGCGCTCAGTGGTGGAACTTGCTCGCAAGCTGTCGAAGGTGGAAGTGAAAACTGAAAAGCCCCGAAATGTCGAGTACAGCTGTGTGGCGATCGCAGCTGTCAGCGCTAATGGAGACGAGGAGGACCAACAAGTCTGGATGCTGCATTGACAAGTGCCTTCTCAAAGAGTGAACGTGTGAAATGAGTTGGGATCCTAATGAGGAAGGTGTGGGCGCCGCATACCAACTGATCCATCTATTGTCCTAACAGCTGACCCTGGTCATCACTGGGCCGACTGAGGCAGGAGACACCTGTCCATTCACGTTTAACGCTTCTATCAATCATGTGGATGTGGGAAATAAATAGAGTTTGTGTGTGAGTAATAGCAATCAGCTGAAACCTGCCCCCCAAAAGGCTAAAACTGATGTAGCCCCCACTTAAATGTAGCTGCATATTAGTATTAGTACTAGCATTTAGTAGCATTAGCTAAAAACACTGTGGTTTTGTATAATGTCCCCCAACAAAAGGTAAGAGCCAAAAATGAAACCACATTCTTATTTACTGTGTAAAACTGAGCACAAAATAATGTCAAAATGCAGCTCTGCTCTTTGCTGCTAATGAACGGAGCCTCGACGTCAACCTGCTCAACATAAAGTGGTGAGCTTAATGCTTACTTATGTGACATCCCATCAATACCGGCCCCATGCAGACGGGTACTGACACTTGGATCAAAAAGCCCCTCTGGTGTCTCCTTCTCTTTTGTCCAGGACAGAATCAATCCTCCAGTATCTGTATGCAGACGCTGCCTTACCTTTTCATCAGCCTCTTCTCGCTTGTATTTACTATCTTCCATTTCCATTTGCTTTGCATGAAATGTCTCTTTTTCCCCCTCTTTGGGTGTTTACCTGCTTCTTAAAGCCATATATCAGCCTAGTGAATCATTTATGAACGCCGACTGCCTTCTTCCTGTGATTTTTCTCCCTCTTTTTGTTTTCATTTAATAACTCTCTGGCCTTTTCTGCTCCGTTCCTTGTGCGAGTTAATTATTGCTCTTTCTTCATGAGTCTCTCACACATTTCTGCTGCTTTTGTGGAGCTCATTTCTCTCCTTTGTTGATGATGCGGGCTTCCATCACATTCTCCTTCTGCTCCACTCTTCCCCCTACAAGCCTGATTTTCTCTTTGTCTTCATGGATTTGCACTTTTATCATCGCTCCTAAATTTACACATTTTTATTTTTCCTTTTCTTCACCGTTTTGTGTAAATGTGGTAAAACTGAGCGAAGGACTTTCTGGGACTATTTCATTTCAGGCTCACATCTCTTTGTTCTCTGCTCCACTTCCATCTTCCGCTGGCAGAGTCTTGTGAATACACGACCAACGCAAAGTAAGGTGTTAAAGTGGGGTTAGGCCCCATCGGCGTTGTTGACCTTTGCATTTCAGTCGTCTGACAATAAAACCTGGGTTGTCACATGCTGCTTGCAAATGACCTTTACAGAGCTGGTCAGTCAGTGGGGATGTGAATTACATAATGTATCACCTCAGATGGAACCATCTGTCCCGGCCCGACCCACCAGGACCCGCGTCCAGCAGCGTGTTTGGGTGCGAGCTCCTGTGCATGTGTTGGTAAAGTCACAAACTCAACTCATCAACAAATCCGCAACTTATGAAACACATTACATAATCACAGACATGATTACCAAACAATTAAGTTTGGAGCGTCTCCTTCGCTCACAGTGAGCCCAGAATGTGTGACTCTCTGGTAAAGCAGACTCTGCCAAAAATTCAGCTTGTGCAAATCCAAACTTTCTTGGTGCTACGAATACATATTTGCTAATTAGACCAGTTTCTTCTGCCCACAGTTCAGGCTGAAAGCTGTAACTTTGTGTGTGCTGCCACTGTTTCCGACACCAAACAGTGCTGAACATGAGAAACTCTTACTCTTTGTTACAAAGCTCGCACCACAGAGCGAGTCCTGCGACGCTGCAGAACTAATGCTGCTGATTTCAGCGCATGCAAGTAAAGGCTGTGGAAAAAAGCCTGTGTGCTGGCTTTGTTCTGAGCAGATTTGACCAGGACAGGTGCCAGCACACATGCTGATCAACATTTCTCAATATCTCTTCCAACCACAGTTAATGTGACAGTTTCTGTGTTTTACAATTCTCCAACCAACAGATGATGCATTAATTTAAAAAAAACACTGTGGCTCCTAGCTTTGAAGAGTGAAAACTGACGGAGTGATTTGTGGGTAATAGAATAAAATGAAATTACAGCACAGGGCCTGATAAAGAGCAATGCATATAAAATATAATAGATGTGTAAAAATCATCAGCTAAAGCTCAAGAAGATAATCTGTAACATATCTTATAATTCCGTAGTAGATAATTATGACTATAATTATGATAATCTGACTCCTTGGGTTTTCCTGGGAGACCTGCTCCTACATGTATGTACATAACAAGAAGCATGAATGATTCACACCAGTAGGAACCAGTATGTGTTGAAAGAATGAAGGCAGCCACTGGGGAGCTGCTATGGGTTTGGTACCGTAATGCAGCCCATCAGTTCTGTTCCACGGTTCTGAACTCGACTCGGCTCCAGTGACTTCCTGTAGAATTACAGGTTACAGAAGTTCCTTAAGGCTGTGTGTTAGCATTGACCCGTGTTTATTTGTCATGTTAGTGCACATGTTCTAATGAAGCCATGTTAGTGATCGCGTTCTAAAGACGCCACGTTAGTGCACGTGTTCTAATGACGCCACGTTAGTGTTCTAGTGAAGGCAGTTTACTCCCATTGTCCCACTGTTCTTGACCCTTTTGCTTCAGGTGATTTGAGTTTCTTTACTAACCTGAGGAAGAACGTCTTAGTGTGTATCAATCAGTCCGTGGATCTATTCAGCGAGCAAGAACAGAAACATTGAACCGTCTGAAAGCTCCTTTGGGGGCAGCAACCAAACTCACCATAACACCTCTCAACACAAGCATTCACGTGTAAAAGTTTGTGCTAGTGCAAACATCCAGTTTGGGATTGAAACACGCTCTCACTCATCCCCTGGAACCAGCAGACGTCCTCTCACCCATCGTCCATCCTTGGACTCTCTACAGTAATTGCTCCACTCCGTGGTTCAGCAGGAGGCTTTTGCTTCCTCTGACTGGGATAGAGGATGAGAGGCGCCAGCCTGCCTTCAGGGCTTTAGGGTTCCCACAAATCTCTCTCCTCTGTGTCTTTGAAATAAGACACCCCCCTCGGCTTATTACAGACCACCAGCCATCGCTCTCAGAGGTGTCGAGGACCCCTGCCGAGCAAGCCGAGGGGGCCGGAGCCTTCAGGGTGTCAGGTTTGAGTGCGGTGCTTGTCACAGATAGTTCTGGCAGAGTGTTGGGAGTGAAAAGGTGCATGTAGCGTCTGCTCAATTAAAAGGAATTCAATAAATATCAGGGAGCGATAAAATAAAGGAGACATTTGTGTGTGTGTGTGTGTGTGTGTGTGTGTTTGTGTGTGTGTGTGTGTGTGTGTGTGTGTGTGTGTGTGTGTGTGTGTGTGTGTGTGTGTGTGTGTGTGTGTGTGTGAGTCACAGATGGAAACATCTGCATGTGTTGAGGTTTTGTCACGTGACAGCTTGTCTGAGACAAGTTTGACCACATATCTTCCCTAGTGTCAACTGGTGAATGACATCTAATAGAAAATATGAGCCATGCGAAACGTGGAAGCTGCTCCGGTGCCAGTGTGTTGAACCACAAAATAAGCTGTCACTTAATCATACAAATCAACAGACAATTCTTTATTCCTCCAATATCAGTATGAACAGGTGGGCTCTGGAGGGTTCCTTGGGGAACCCCTCCCAATGCAGCACTTTAAACAGCCCCATCAGTCATTGGAAGCGTCTCCACAGACTAACTTTTAGCTGGAGGACCCCAATTCAATCGCACCACTTCTCGCTCCTCAAAGTGGAAGTCGATTCTCATCTTTCTGCTTCATCTGGGCTGGAGAGCGTTTTTGTTGAGTTTGGAAGGTGTTGCAGTGATAATCAATTTGGGAGCAGGGACTAATGAGGAAAGCGTCTGTAGCTCCACGGGGATCGCTTTTATTAGTATTGTTTTCAGCCACTCCAGAACATATCTTGGCTGCGCATCAGTGCTTATCAGGTAAAGATGTTAGCGCAGAAACCGCGTCTGACGTCCTCTTGTGCCCCGAGCTCTTGCTCTCTATTTCCAACTCATCTATAAAACTGTGTTTCTGTTGTTGGGTGAGAACTGTAGCTTTGGTTTAGGCCTAGCTAAAAAACAAACAAACAGCTGATTCCTGTTTGACACTTCTGTTTCATGCAGGGCTGCTCTTTGAACTCTTTGTGGGATGTCTGACTTTTGCTTTTGTCTTAATTACATGGGTTGGAAGAGTTTATACCTAATCATAACCTTTTCTTACTGATCACTGCAGTCTGCCTTCTAAAACATCATTATAGGGTAACAGGGGAGCAGGTAGAGGTAAAGTCATTATTCATCAAATACAGATATCTAGAGTATGTATGAAAACCTTTTTTCCATCAGACACACGCAGCCGGTTTCAGTGTGTGACATTTGTGATGGGATGAAGTTGGGCGCTCTTCTCGCCATCTTGCCGCCGTCTTTGCCAGTGAGTGAAGCCAAAAAAAAAGTCTCAGTGGATCTTATGGACAGGCAGAGAAGAACAGCCTTCTACCAGTCAGACTCTCGGGCTTCAGACATCTTAAACTCTGGAGTGGAAAACATTTAATGTGAGATGATTAAAAACCCGCTAAACTAAAGATTTCTGCAGTGGAAGTCACACTAAAAAGGGCAGCGCTTGCACTTTTATTATTTCAGGATGATTTCTACCTCAGACCTGGGAGCCGATGCCTCTAACTTTCTGCGCTTCCTCCTCATGCTCCCTGTTCACATACTGTACCTGCCTCTGCTCCTCTCTGGCTCCTCCTCGTGTTCTTTCACCTTTAAGTATCTCATTAATAATGCTTCAGCTCGTTCTCTCCCTGGGCGTTCATTATCACAGCAGCTGCAACACCTACGCCGCTGCAATCAATCCAAATTAAAAACGTAGTGGACCTACTGTATAGTAGAAGCGCTCAGGTGCTGGGGCAGCACGGAAGCGTTTGCTTTGCAAAGGGAACTCTGGCTGCATTTCAGTGTGTGTTATGGTGCTGAACCTGGCGCCCTAAATAGAAAGCAATTCAAAGGAATCCAACAGGCAGGTGTGTGTAGCCATGCAGCGGTTAGTAGTTCAGGGTCCTATCAGAACAGGATGCAAAGTTTACATGCTGAAGCCAAGGTTGGGAGCGTGAACTAAGTACACAACCCTGGTGCTTTGTGTTTGTGTGATGTGTGTGTATTTGTAACACATTTCACAATAAGCTTTGCTTGTACCTGTAACATCTTATAATACTTTAGTAAAGAGTCTAGTTTATAATTATGGATCACAGCATGCGAAGCATGTATTATGTTAATTTAGAATATAATATATGAAGAAATCAAACAGGTGAAGTGTGTGAATCTTTTCAAAATGAAAGTGTGTTTGCAAGAGGGAAAGACAAAGACAGACCAGGCAAACAGGAGGTTGGATGCATTATACTTAAATGCAATGTGCGTGTGTGGAAACCCCTTCCAGGAAGAGACAGACTGAGTGCAGCGTGTGTGTGTGTGTGTGTGTGTGTGTGTGTGTGTGTGTGTGTGTGTGTGTGTGTGTGTGTGTGTGTGTGTGTGTGTGTGTGTGTGTGCGTCTGCAGACAGATAATGTATTTGGGAGTTCAGTCGTCTTTCTGACTGGCTGCAGGTCTCAGCGTGGAGCCGACTGATGGAGCAGGTACCAGTAACTCACTACGTTTACTCCTCTCAGCTGTAGTTTGTACATTTACATGGTGTAGTTTTAACAGTCTGGGATTTTTCTCTCTTTCCCTCATGCTTCTCTAGGGAAACAATAAAGCTCTTGTAACAACAGTCCTTCATTCTTTTCATCTACACACTTTGTGCTCCTCAGGACACACGTAGTTAGTGGTTTGACGCAGATCCTTTAAAAGGAAAGATGTTGAAATCAATTTTTTACGCACAAGAACAGGAAAGCTGTCAAACATGACAGCTTTTGGTTCTGTGAACTGTGATCAAGTCATTCTAGGAAATCCAGGAAATCCCAGTGTGGAGTGAAACTGGAGGCAGGTGGAGTGAGTTGAGTGAAGGGCTGCAGTAAGTAATAGAAGTCCCAGGGAGACGAGGTCTAGTGCTGTCAGGAGGCATTTTTCTTGTTAAAATCTGGTTACTGGAGAGTTGCAGGTTGACTGATCAGGCGCCAGAACACTGGCTTTGTCCTCCACGCAGTCCTCATCTGCCTGGAGTGCCCTCGGCGCTCGGCCAGCATTAATTGCGTTTGGAGTCGAGTCGGGGCATGGTCTCGGAGCTAAAGAGGCGCAGCAGTCTGCCTCGCAGGACCCAGACTTCCCCATCTCTCCTTTCTTTGTGTCTCTCTTACGTAATTAAGTCAATGTGGTTATCATGAAACGACTCCCCGAGCTCCCGAAATAGGGAGGAGGTGTTAATCGAGAAAATGTACATACAGTAAGCTGCCTGTGGAGAAAGTTGCCAAGAATGGGATTAACTCATCTAAACAGTGCTGTCGAGGTCAGGACACCTTTAATGCAGGTGTTGTTCTTCCACAGCTCTGCTTTCTATGAGCTACACATGAAGAGTTACTGATCAGGATTCAGGGAACCAGGCCTTTATGTGTCCTCCACTCCTTGGGTTCTCACTGGGAACATTCACATTTTACAACAATAGTCTCATTTCATGTGTTAACAGGAGGATCAGGTTGGATTCAACAATGCTTTTCCTTTTTTATTGTATCCAGTGGAGCAAACAAGTCGGCACAGTCCTCGAAATGTAGCAGAGCGATGGTCATGGGAAAGACACTAAACTGCCGTCCTTCAAGTCAGTGAAGAAATAAATGAACAAACAAGAGGCAAATGAAGAAATGAGAGAAGTGACACAAAATGATGCTAAAACTAATAAGAAAGCAAAGCAGACACCAAGCAATAAAAAGACATCATACAGACACAAAATAATACAAAATAAAAAACAAATGGCAGAAAAAAGAGACACATTCACCATCAAGTGACCCACTTCCTCCTTCCCGTAAACAAACACAGTAGTGATGATTCAAAAGGAGCGGTTGATTTGCTGTAAGTCATAGCTCCAAACTTTCCAGGAACAGGCTGGAAGTGTCCAGATGCTGGAGCAGAGCTGAGCAGCATGTGTCCCTGTAGTTACAGCGCCGTTTGATTTGCAGACTGTAACCCAAGTCCTCTTTGGCCCGGCATTAAGTCTCTGTCCTCTTCTATATCCCCCCCCCCCCCCCCCCCCCCCCCCCCCACACACACACACACACACATCTTTTCCTTGCTGCTGTAAATGTTATGCATCAGTGCTAAGAAACATATCTCGTGTCCTTGCAGCTCTGGGCCTTAGACTTTTCCTTTCCATTTCCATGCATCACGCTGCTCCTTTGGGACGGACCTTGTTATCTAACGGAACATAAGACGCAAACCCATGCACTTAGCGCTCGGGACCGAGCCGCTCTTTCATACTGTGTTTGGCTATTTTCATTACAACTCTGATTCGATTCAAACCTTCATTTTCAGGACTGGTCACACATTCGCTTGTAGGTTTTTCAGAATAAAGCTCAGCTGAATAGGGAAGGTAGTGCCACTGGCAGACGTTCCACATCCCAGGAGGCACAGCTTTTGGAGCGTTGGTGGGGGTTTGGCAGCTTAAAGGACCAATAGCGACAAAGCCACCAGCAACAAATGTTGAATAAAACATGGTTTGTGTTCGATCACATCCATTTGTAGAGGCTGGGGTCAGGACGGGGCGGTGTCGGAGCTCAGTGGTTCTGATCGATGTTTCCTGGAGTGTTGAGAGCATACTGATCCTTTTGTTGGCCAAAAAACCTTACTTGCGCTTTCTCGGCCTTTCATCTTTCATTTGAGCTCGGGGCATTGATTGATCGAGCAGGGAGCCATTGACATCAAACTGGGCCTTTGTCTTTTATTCCCTCCATCTTCATTGAAGCCAGGATTTATCGGTGCTGCAGTCATCAGGTTACTGGGCTACAATGCAGGGTTTACTTCAAATGGCAGGATTATCCATCATATATGTCACAGAGAAACGTCCCTCAGCAGACACAATTTCTAAATCAACACATCAGGGGGTGTATTTTTAAGAGGTGAGTTGCTGGTTCAAATCTCTGGTTGAATCCCAGAATGACATTTACTAGTAGTGCTCCGGAGCCAGGCACTTAATCTATGATTGAGTGACTGCAAAGAGCAAAAAATGCCCCAAAATAAAAAAACCCCAAAAACATTGACTTGGAGTTTTTTGACCTTGTGAGAACTAAACCATTAATGTTCCTCCAGGACAGATCTGAGGACGCAAAATGAAAAAAAGCCTTTCTGGAGGAATAATATATACAAATCACAATAGTCACAATAATACAAATATCCCATGTTTTTCTGAATTGCTACAGTGATGATGACGCAGTAACACGTTTTCACTGCTTTCTGTGACTTTCACCTTTCATCATGATTTAACCATGAACACGTCATCCTGTGATTGTGGCAGCGATGGGCTGTTTCTCAGGCGTCTGTCCACACTTGATGCATCGTCACCCCAAACCTGACAACATGTCAGGAATGAGCCTGATGCAGATTCCTGCACAGCTGCGTCCATCCACAGCTTCTCCCTTCATTCGTGGGTCATCCTGCTCGTCATACAGGCACCCACCACCACCACCTCGGCTCCACCTTCCTCTTGGCTGGGGCTCAGACACCTTTCTGCACCATGATGTGCTCCAGCTTCAGTCTCGTAGCCAATGAATTGGCACCAAAATGTTTTAATAAATCATTTTTGTTTCATATTCTTGTGGGAAAGTTCGTTGGGTTTCATTCTTAGCTGCTCATTCATTGATAGTTCAGCTAAAAAACCCGGCCCTGACTTGCTGCTGTGCCACAATATTCACAATACTTAATTACGCGATGTACAGAGAAGAAGAGTAAGAACAGGAGACCATACAAGATTTCAAGTTTTTCAAGTTGCTTTCACGGCTCCGCTTGATGGGAAAGTGAAAGTGTGCTGTTATATGACAATATTGTAAGTGGCAAACACTTCACAATCTATTATTGAACGAAGGAAACACAACACAACGCAATAATCGATCATTGATCATGATAATCAATTTACATACAAACACAAAATAACTAAAACTGTGTAACTATTATAACTAAAAAAAGATGCACAATAACCTTTACATGTTGGGTCCAAGTGACCTTGTGTTTCATGCTCCAAATGCTAAATGCTACTTCAAAGAAAGATCTCCTGTCAAAAGATATTCAAACATGGATAAATGTGTAACACGTCGCGCCAGATGAGCACATCAGCGTATTTAACTCATTGAAGGGCATCACATCTCTGTGTGCACGCTTGAATCATGCTTCTCCAGATGTTTATTTTGACACATGATCAACATGATGGATCTGTTTGTGTGCACATGATCATTAAGCTGTGGGGTTAAACCCGAACCAATTAAGTTGCTCTCTTAATTGTGAGCCTTATTGGAGGGCTGATTATAATTAGAGTTTCTTGATGGGAAGTTAATATGCGTCAATTATGCAAGAAATAACAAAATAACAAAGACCAAACACTCTTTGTCATTATTCCCTGTTTGGAGCAGAGGATGACAGAGACTCCAGCCTGGCCTCAATCTGTCTCCAGATCTGATATAGATCTGATATTAAAGGACTCTTCTCTCTGGGGACAGTGAATCTACACGTATGCAGTGTAATAATAAAATAATCCCTTCGGTTCCCTTTGTCTTTCTGTGCGTATTCAAAGTTCTTCCCAGTTCATTGCAATAGACACTGAACATTCAGATAAATGTCTATGTTAGCTCTGCACGAAGCAGATGGAGAGGAAGAACCTTGTTACAAACTGTGCTGCGAGTTAATAATTATTGTAAAATGATTCACAGCGATGGTGCGTTTGAAGTCATGGAGAACTAGAAGTCATGGTTTGACTGGGATTAGAGCCAAAGCTGCTCAGAAAATACGCAAAAGAGAAGTTAAAACAAGAAAAAAAGAGCAACTAACGGGTAATGTTTAATTCTTTAAAACAATCCTAACCCCAGAATGCTTTTTTCTAGGTTATAGTTGCATAGTTCTATGGTTTTCATGATTTTTGTCATTTGGTTTCTGATGGTTTGTGTCTTATTAGTGGAATTGTGTCAGTTTGTATAAATGTAAAGGTCTTTTATTCAGTAATTCTTTATCTCTTGGTGATTTTTACGCCTCTCTTTATTCTTTCATGCTTCTGTGTGATGTTTAGGATTTTTAGGATTCTTTTTGGATATTTTGTATTTTATTTTATACTTGTTTTCACTGCTGCACAGTTGTGTCTTTGCAGCTGCTGAGTGCCTGTTTATGGTTGGTTCTTGTCTCATTTTGGGAGGTTTTGATCACAGTTGTAATTTCAGACCCGCATCGACTCCACTGCCTTCATGGCCATGCCCTGGTCTCTGGCCAGCCCTTGTTGTCATTCTTTATCATTGCTTTAAGTCTCTTTGTCCCTGTTAGCTTGTGTGAGGCTATTTGATGGCTTGTACAGTGCGTTTGTTTGCTCTGCATTGGTTTTTCACATCTCTAAGTGTTTTAAGTCTCCTGTTGGTCATTTAGTGTCTTGTAGAGGGAAGACGTATTAACAGTCATGTTAGACCAAAGCTCCTGCCCAGGGGCTCTCTGATCTCCTGCTCCCTGGGTCTCCTTCAGTAATCCATCACCGAGGGAAAATCCCTGAGATTGTAATGCTCAGCACTTATATCTCTGACAAAAGGTCACATGTTGCCGCTGCTTGATTTAGGAGACCTGCTGAAAATAAGATGCAGCTTAAGGTGAAGTAAATAGTAACATAACATGCACAGGTTTATGTAAAGTGGACCGGAGCATGGCGCTGCAGGTGAAGAATTGTTAACTGTTTGAAAATGCTTGTGGTGGACTTAATACACTGCAAACATGGCGATAAGCGCGGGGCATTCACAGCGAGCCGGTGGGTCGGGCCGATTACACCCCGCAGACCACAAGACAACGAGAGCAGCACATAATCTCACAGATAAACACACGCTGCTCTCACACCGCACATGATACGGTTTCCTTTTATGACGTCACGCCAGCAGCATCGCAACGCTATTTTGGTCCCTTCTGAACTCCTACACTTGGCGTCAGGTTTTAATTTGACTCAAGATGGCAGCATCGGGGCGGAAGGTCAGAGGTCATCGCTGCAGTGTGGTGATACAGTGTGTGTGTGTGTGTGTGTGCGTGTGTGTGTGTGTGTGTGAGTGTGTGTGGCTGTGGGATTCCGTCCCTGTGTTAAATGGTGACAGAGGCGGCAGGAGGAACGCGTTCTCACGTGGACCAACGCGTCCGCGGATTCAGAGAGCTGGAGTTGGATTTTGTGGCTGCACTGAACACACGTGTGCCTGATCAGGCGTCCACTCAGAGGACGGAGCGGCGCAAGATGAATCCACATACAGAGCGGTTTCATCGAGGTCTGACTCACTGAATCTGACACTTCGTAGCCTCCACAGTGTAAGTCACGCTGCATAATTCCAGCAATTAACCTTGAATGAGCGTGTGTGCGTATGTACTAATTACATTTTCTCTTTGACACTAATATAAATGTACCGGTCGCCCCGTCCGTGCCCTTCTCAGCTGGTCAAAGTTCCTGCCCCCCCAGCTGTCAGTCACGTTGATGAGCTGTCACCTGGAATGTGTCTGACGTAAGCGGCGTCCTTAGAGCCCCTTCATTCAGTCAGATGCTTGAACGTGTTTCTGGGCGCTCAGGTGATTTGTCCTTGTTTTGATTCCAGGCTGTTGTTGGTCCAACTTCACAAACTCATGGGAGATAAGACACCAGAAACAAGAACACCGGGCTCTTTGGCTGATAATACACAGCTTAGCTACATATTGTGATGGGTTCCTCTAGAATAGATATATAGATGTCCACTTTTGGCATCTGCACATATATTTCCATGATTCCAACAGGCTTCAACCTTGAGCTGCAGCCAAGATCTACACAGGCGCCACCACTAACACATACACACTCAGCAAGGCTGGTCTGGGGCCAGCTTCCAGCTCTCCCCGGTCGTGCCAGCGCTGTCATCACTGCTCCAAACGCGCTGCTTGATAATGTTGAAGAGAGACGGGGGAGCGCTGCTGCCAGCGCAGTCTCTGCTCTAACTATTGCTTCACGCCATTAAAGCAGCCTGGCGTCACAGAGAAGGTGAGCGAGGGCACGTGTGCCGCTGGAGAACGGGACCAGGCTCCGCCCAGCGCAGATGCTTCATTGATTCAGGCCCACAGCACCTCCACAAGGCCCAGCTGTAAATTTGATTGCTTCAGCTAATAATCTGTGACATTTTTATGCCCGGCAGCATCTGTGTCACTTCTTCTTTTGAAGCAGAGAACAATTACAATGAGTATGTAATATATATAGTCGGTTAATGTTCTTGATCATGTGCAGTGTTAAAAAAATTCAATCACAATCATTAAAACACACCACAAAAATTTGATGGGTTGGTCAAACAACTGGATTAATTCAAATAATAACAAATACTGAAATCAAAATTTCCCCCCTAAAGTTTTCTTTTTGTGGGAAATTTAGAAACCTTTCCTAAATCTTCATCTTTTCTAGTTTCTTATTTTCAACCTCATGCAAAACGCAACAAATCATCCAGGAAACTGGGGTAATAGGACAACAACAATCAGCAGCAACTACGACACAGCAACCGCCCGCTGGAGACGCTGGAGGATGGGAGCCTGCTGTGCGTAGAAGGACTTTGGTGAATTTCACATATTTTTCATGTTGTTTGATAACAGTCATGATTTGGGATATTTATTGTCTCTTGTTAAAATGAGAACTTGGTGCTTTTCATGAAATAATTTGAATAAATGTTAATATGTTAATAATAAGTGTTTGCAAAAGTGTCAAAGTTCCGCCCACACGGTTTGATTGGCAGCTGGCCCCTGGTGTGAGCTGAATACGCAAGTTGAATTTAGAGTTGTTAATGAATCTATAGTCTCACACATAGGCTGAAGCCTTGTATTAGAGAGAATTGCAAGCCGTCCTCACCGTTGGTTCCTCCCATTTCTTCCTGGAACCTCGAGTTGTGCTGCTGTGGTTTCTGCACAACTAGAAGTAAAATCCCTGCTGATTCGAAGCTGCATATTCACTTTAACCCAAACAGACAGTTTGTATCTGCGACTCTCTTGAAGTCGCGCTAAGGTTGAAGCAGAATGCATCTGAACGACTTCCTTGAAGCACCAGTGACCTCGAGAGGCCGCCATCATTTTTAGATGCTGTCGTCATCACCAGTGTTTCTCTAAATAAAGCCCCACTTATTCTTTTCTCTGTGACCCTGCAGGAAATTATGCCTGTGAATCAGGTGAATCAGGTTTTTATCACCTTTTCTCACCATCTAAATGATGCAAACTTCTACTAAGAGCAGGTCCACAGGACATGACCCTGAGTTTCATTTTCTAAACAGCTGGTTTGGTTCCTGTGATCGGCTTTTGTTGACATCTGTAAAACAAATGTAACATCATATTTTGTCAGCTGGAGCTAAAAGAGAACTGAGCAAAAGAGCAAAAGCACTACACTACACACTAGACTAGTCAAATCAGCATTCAAATGCGCACACACACACACACACACACACACACACACACACACACACACACACACACACACACACACACACACACACACACTTATAATTCTCCCCATCCCTATGTCTGTATGTGGCCACATGTAAGAGCAGTGTTGGCTTTAATCGTGTAGATTCTATGACAGACCAGGCTTATGACGCGTGGTAAAGACGTCAAGGCTGACGTTGAGCTATATATGCAAGTCAAGCTGCTGCTGTAATACTGTATAATGTAGGTAGTTCTATATTTGAATGTGATCTGATGTTGTTGCGATGCTCCCAGTTCAACCAGTGAGAGGAGCCTTAATGGTAAAAGTACTAAGAAAAAATTAGTGGAGGAAAGATGGAGAAGACAGTGGTGAGAGCAGATTTGCTCTATGGGTTAGAGATGGTAACAGTGAGGAAGAGTCAAGAGGCTGAGATGAAGATGCTCAGGTCCTCTTTGGACAGGATTAAGAAGGAGCACATCAGTGGGACGGCTCACGCATCCTTTCTTAGCAACAAAGTCAGAGAGGCCAGACTGAGATGGTTTGGACATGTGCGGAGAAGGGATAGAGAACATATCAATAGAAGGATGTTGGAGACAGTCTTGAGGTTTACTTCATGGGTCAACGCATCAAAACCTCTGCATCTTCAAACCCAGCGAAGAGCGTTACTGGGAAAACTTGTGTCTGGCTGCAGGGGATTGGCCCGCGGTGACGTCATCCACCTGATGAGCCTCCTCCTCCTCTTCCTCCTCATCCAGGCGGCCGGCCAGGCAGTATGAGCTAATACGTCCTTGGAAGAAAAAAAGGGCGCTTGGTTGTATTTTTCATTCTTAAGCACCCTCTTGACAAATGAAATGGGCCTGAGACACTTTTTTTCATACCACTTCAGAGAGCACTGCTCTGTTGAACTGCATTTACATCTGCGTGTTTATTGAGAGAATGCAGCAACTTCAATAAATTATCATCAAGATATTTGTGAGCAATAATCAGTGAGAGTGAGGCTTCAATGATCAAGATGCATTTATGCAGCCAAGTTTAAACATCTTAACCAGCGTTTGTTGGTTTGTCTGGCTTCATAATGAAACATGCAGATCAATATCTGTAAAGCTAAAACATTGGTTCTGTTAGCTGATGCTAGTTGATGTTAGCGGTGCTTTAAATGCTCCATGTCGGGATGTTTACAGTTGATTTAGATGAAAACCTTCTGTACCCATTTACACAGTTTGTTACTGAGGCCAGAAATTAATAATATTTTCCAAAAACAGTTCTAAATGATAAACAACTCGATCCCTACAGTATAGAATTACAATCTATTTTACTAACAAGTGTATCTGTGAACATAAAATGGAATATTTAGTTAGACACTGATCTCTGGTGGCTGAATAGTTCAACTGCTCCCAAACAGCAACACATTCAGAAGTTTCAGCCCGAAAGAACAAACATTAACACAGGAGATTAAAAGTAAAGGCTCTACAAAAATTATATATATGTCAACAATAAGCTTACAAACCATCAAATCACCAAAATAAAAATCTTCAATTTTACTTTTACTTTTATAGCTTCAATTAATGAACAAGGCAATAACGTACCAGTTTGATTTTAGAACAGATCAAACAAAGTTTAGTAAAAAGTAACAAAAAATCTAAATGATGCATTAGCTCATATTGGAAGAAAATATAATTTTCACCACTTTGATGATTCCTGTATGGTGAAATAGGGACACCTAGTGGTAGATAAATGTCACTCAGGAAAAAACTGAATCGATCATAAAAGACGTGTATTTCCCACTTTTCTAGTTTTATTGAAACTAAAATCAACTAATTGGAGGACGCTCATCTGGCCAGATGTCTTTACAAACCTGGTGTTATTCAGCCGCAGTTCTCAGATGACTCGACCCTGGTTGGATGAACTGGAGTACATCGTGGAGTTTGTGGACTGGTATGAGCGTATGCACCAGTAAGATAAAGGAGATGGTAAATGACCATTGATCATCCAGGGGCCAGACATACAGTAGAGACAATGCACAGAGAAGTACCTGTGTGTTCACCTAAACAACAGACTGGACTGGACGCACACTGATAATCAGACCCCTGTCCTCCACCACGCTGTGGTCTGCTGGGGAGCAGGCAGGAAAAGGCTGAAGCAGCTGGTGAGGAAGGCCGGCTCTGTCCTGGGCCTCCACTGGACTCTGTGGAGGAGGACGCTGGCTGAGCTGACATCCATCATGGACAGGGCCTCTCATCCACTGCATCAGACAGTGGAGGCTCTGAGCAGCTCCTTCACTGGAGACTGATGCACCCCCAGTGAAGGATCCTTTATACCCACCGCTGTTAGACTGGACAACACAGTCTGACACGCTTTACTTTGTACATTTCATTTTAGCTCATGCTGTCCTAGTTTAATTTATTTGGACACGTTGGACACATCTTAGTGTTGTAAAAAAATTGTACCTTATTGTCGGGTTTAGGCAGATGTCGGACCCACATGCACAGCGTCAGACAAGATTGTAGTTTAGCTGGAGACAGGTTTTATTGATACAAACGTGGTCAGGTCAGGAAGGTTCATACACGAGGAAGCTTCAGTGACAGTACAAAGGCAGCGGGCAGGTTCAGGTCTAAAAACAGGCGAGGTCGTCAACAGGTAAGCACGGCAGAGGTACAGATAAGGAGCAGGCGGTCTCAGGTCAAAGGTACGTTACCAGGTTATCGTAGCAGAGGTACAGATAAGGAGCAGGCGGTCTCAGGTCAAAGGTACGTTACCAGGTTATCGTAGCAGAGGTACAGACAAGGAGCAGGCAGGAATCAGGAGTAACGAGGTTCAGGAACAAGGTCAGGATCCAGGTAAACTAACACGGCAATGCGGGAAAGAGGTGAGTACACACGCAACAATCTAGCGTTTGACTGCTGGCTGAGGTGGTGCTTAAATACTGGCGGTGATTACTAACTATGGACAGGTGTGTAAGGTGAACCGGAGATAACATAGGAAACAGGTGTGATCTGGCTGAAACAGGTAGTCCTTCAAAATAAAACAGGAAATACAAAAACGGCCCAGGAATCATAACACCTTATTGTATCTTAATTGTCTGTATATTAACTAAACCTAATTACTTAATACTTGTCTGTATATTCTTGTCTGTATATGTTTTAAGTTACCTTAAATTTATTTAAACCTATTGTACATACAACAAAGAACAGTTTTAAATCAACACTTTTGTGGTTTGAATATTCGTGCATCAATCAACAGGGTACCTGCACGCAAGCCTTCGTTATAAATGCTGCGGGCCTAGTCACCCATTGTTATTGTAAAATGTAACAGACACAGTATATATTTGTTTGGTGGCAGCTCAAGTGAGATGTCAGACTTGAACAGCACATTATACATGTAATAACAGTTTAAGGATATAATCCATCACGGATGTCCGGTGTCACATCAGCCAGTGGAGGAAGGAAAAAAAAGTTGCTCTATCTCTCCGGGTCATCGTTTCTCAGCGTATTAGATGACAAATAATTGGTCATTCATCAAGAACAATAGATGAAAGCCACAATGATTTATTGCTGTTATAACAAAAATTGGGCTGGCCCTGTGATGCTGATGGAGCTCTGGGCTCAGTCAAGCAGAAAAAAAGGCAGGGAAGGAGGGAGGCAGTTAAAACACAGAGGGCATGTAAAACGGCAAATTAGGAGGAGAAACGGGGAGAGGAAGGAGGTGAAGGAGGAGGAGCATGAGGAAGAGGAGGAAGACAAAGGAGTAGGCCGAGAAGGGAGACGAGAGCAGAGCCTGGCTGCACGTTGGCCTGGTTTACTGTAGGAACTGGCTCGTGTCTCTGATGTAGCTGTGTGACCACCTATCAAGCCTCCGCCTCGGTGAAACTTCTCTAGATGACGGCTGGGTGATCAGCTGGAAACCACCTGCTCATGTCTGTCATTTCCCAAAACGAAGCTGCATCCAAGATCATGAAACTCACACTCACTTTAATCCCTGTTGTACAGAGACTTGGAGGAGATAAACACAAAAGGGGGAGAACAACACGGACTTGATGACAGTTCGATCTTGGAAAGTTCCTTCCACAATATCAGCTTCTAAGACAAACAATGAGGAAGAAGCAGCAATTTACAGGTTTTTGTTCTGTGGGAGGTTCAAGTGAAGCCGCTGTGTATTTAGTTGACACATCTGCCACTGACAGTCCAGATGTAGCTGCATTGTTCAAATGAAGACGACGCATCTCAGTAATGATGCATCCATTAGGAAACACACAGTTTTATAATCAACAGTGTAGTTTACAGGTTGAATGGGGGACTAATGTGAGAGCTCAGGTCGTGTTCTGAACCCCCCTCTCTAACAGAGCTCCTATGGATTTCTGTACCTGTTTAGATTTGTCAAATGGCACAAAACACTGGGAGAAACATCTGTAATTGCTTTCTGTTTGTTTGGCTTCAGCCTGTTCTCTATTCTTCAGGCTTTCATTACGCTTATGACTGTGCTGTCGAAGAGTCTGATGAGAATGTGTTGTTTTTGCCTGTGATGTAGTGCAACAGTAAAAGTGCCTCAGTTCATCTCGGAGCTTTTCCTCATCGCTTTCACGGCAGCTACTTCATCTGCTCCGAGCGCAGAGCCAGCGACTGTGACGGAGTTATCAGAAGTCCTAATCTGTGTATTTATCTGGCCGCGAGCCGAGCTGGCAGGCCTTCAGTCCTGCAGCCAGTTGGATCAACGGCCTGCCAAGGCGTCGTCCCAATCAATAGATCCAGTTACAGTAAGAGGCCGTTTATCTCGTCATCCTGGGAGGAATCATGGCCGCCGACAGACGCAGGAGCTCTACGCAGGCAGTTACCAAAATGTACAGAGGTGGAGGATTGTGTCACAGCTACAGAGATGCTGACGTCTACTGTAACTTTGTAATTGGAGACTTGTTTTTATACTTGTTTTTGTACTTACCCGTGACACATTTTCCTCCTCAGTTTGAACTTCGTAACTCCATCCATCCGTCCGTCCGTCCGTCCGTCCGTCCGTCCGTCCGTCCGTCCGTCCGTCCGTCCGTCCGTCCGTCCGTCCGTCCGTCCGTCCGTCCGTCCGTCCGTCCGTCCATCTTCATCCCCCCTGGGTTGAAGGGGCAGCAGTCTAAGCAGAGATCTCCAGACTTCCAGTGGGACCCCAAAGCGTTCCTAGACCAGTCGAGAGACATAGTCCCTCCAGCGTGTGCTGGGTCTTCCTCGGGCCTCCTACCATTGGACATGCCCAGAACACCTCCCCAGGGAGGCGTCCAGGAGCCATCCGAACCAGATGCCTGAGCCACCTCAACTGGCTCCTCTCAAAGTGGAGGAAACTCTACTCCGAGCTCCTCCCGGGTGACAGAGCTCCTCACCTTATCTCTAAGGGAGGGCCCAGCCACCCTACGGAGGAAGGTCATTTCAGCTGCTTGTATCCGTGATCTTGTCCTTTCGGTCATGATCCAAAGCTCATGACCATAGGTGAGGACTTTGGGCTCAGCTCCCTCTTCACAATGATGAACCGATACACTGACTGCAATACTGCAGCTGCCAAATCAAATAAATAATGAATAAGAAGGGCAGCTCTGCTACGAACTCAAAGGGTGTAGAGCTGGTCCAGTGTTCCACAACCAGGTCGAAAACCATGTTGCTTCTCCTGTATCTGAGGAATTCTCCTCTCCAGTACCCTGGCATAGACTTTCCCAGGGAGGCTGAGAAATGTGAACCTCCGTTATGTGGAACACACTCTCCTGTCCCCCTTTTTTTGAACAGGGACAACCACGCCAGTTGTCCAGTCCAGAGGAACTGTCCCCATCATTGATGGTTGCAGACGCATGTCACCCAAGACAGCCCCTCAACATTCAGAAACTTGAGGGACTCAGGGCAGATCTCAAGTATAAATTACAGTTATTATAACAAATGAAATATTAGTACAAATGTGTATTGTATGGACTTTTTCCTTCTTTCCTTCCTTCCTTCCTTCCTTCCTTCCTTCCTTCCTTCCTTCCTTCCTTCCTTCCTTCCTTCCTTCCTTCCTTCCTTCCTTCCTTCCTTCCTCCGCCCTTGCCTCCTCTGCCCCCGATGTCATTCGGACTTCCTTGCAGATCACGGACTTCTCTCTTCTGCTTCTCTGACTTCTGTAATTCTGTTCACTCTCTCCTTCCTGAGTAATTGAAGTAATTTCCCACCTTGGCTATGATGAATGTGTCCCGCGCTGCAGCCGTGCCCTTCTACTTTAGCCGGCCTAATTAAAGAAAACATTCCATGATTGCCTATTTTTCCTTGAGCGTGACAACCTATTATTCTCCTCAGCACCTGATTAGAGAGTTATTATGCTTAGATTTAGATTGATTTAACCGGTCAGCCTAATAAAACACTACTTGGACTTTGATTTAAAGTGGGCGAATTGCAGGTTTGGGAGTCAGTCATGGTGTGTAATTGTTATTACTGGTTCATGATATGAGCGGAGAGGCGGGAAAGAGAGTTTGTGAAATTGAATTAGAAAATTAGAAGGTCAATCAGTGTACAACAGGTGACGTTCTCGGCGCGATAGAGCTGTCAGGAGGAGGGACGCTCAGGCACAGATTTGTCCGGAATGATAAATCACATCCATCACCGCCTGCCCACACTGACATTTTTCTATCAAAGCAAGATTAATCGCTCCATCAGCTGCAGCAACGCGGCTCATAATCATCGGCAAGAACTGGATGCAAAACGGACAAATTGACCGGTGTTTGTGTTGTGCTGGTTGTTACTGTCTCAATAAAAACCAAATGGGAGGATACAGTCACGCAAGCCTCAGCCGGGGCCTCTGTCAGGAGGAAGCTTTGGTGATGGATGGTTGGACGAGTACAGTAGGTTCCAATCAAACCAAAAAAACCCAAAACATCAAGGAGGTTTTTTATTCTAATAAAGGTGTATTATTTAAAAATATCCAAATTATGTTGATATCTGACATCTGCACCGTACAAGTGGTTACTTATCCAAATTTTACCCATGTACTTAGCATAGCTGCGCTCAGTCACGCGGCTCAATGGCAGTTTGATGAATGGCAGGATTTGGAGGTGAAACCATTAGTTTGACTGTGGCCACGCCGAGACTTGACGGCCACCACCGAGGCGTGAGCCAGGTCCATTGCTTATGTATGTGTGTCTTTGACCCTTACATCTCCACTGTCACTGTCAGTAAATGCTTTACACTGCAGTGTTGCTTAAAATGCAGCGGTAGATTAATGTGGATGCATTAGGTTCATGGATTCATAGTTCAAATGGATTATGTTCAGTTTAAGGAAAGGGGTCAAAACTACTAGATTTTAAGATAAGATGATACCGTCTGTCATCATGTGCCTTCATTGTATCTGCACTGGGCCTCTGCTGCACAATGATTAGCATGCAGCATCATTTTCTGTGGGTATTAACTCGATGCGATTCCAGTGGAACTTTGTTGGTGGACTTTAAGATCTCGTGATGCTGTGTCTGAGCCAGCTGACTGAGCGCATCCTGTACAGACCTTGTGTTTGTCCAGTCAAGCATCAAACAGTGACCCGAAGTGGCCCAGGTGTGAGCGGGAGGAACGAAGAAACGGATGCATGGGAGGAACAAAGCAGCGAAAAGGGAACAGGGATAAAAAGGACGGTGGAAGATAAGAAAACCAGTAAGATGGAGGAGAAGCGTCACCAGTTGAGTGGCGTAAGAACAAACGAGGACTCGTCTGCATGATGTTTATGAAGCCTGAGATAAATGAGATGTTGCAGCAGCAGCTGGACTATAAACCCAAACATAAAAAAAATAAAAAGAGATGATTTCTTTAAAGGATTAATAGCTCTCTGAAGTCACCGATGATCATTCACTGAAGACTTCATTATTCCAATTAATGGGCCCCTTTGCTACTTGACCCGACCGTCAGAATTAGTGGCAAGGAACCTTTAAGTCAGATGGATGAACTGCCACAGCCTCGCTGCCTAATTGGCAGCCACAATCAAGAGCGAATATGTATCAGGAGAAGAGGAGGAGGCTGAATATATTAGGAGAATGAGAAGAAGAGAAATGAGGCTGTAAGCAACGTGGCAGCACCAACTGTCTGGATGTCAGCGGTGGAAAAATGGTAATGGAAGGAGAGATGGAGGGGAAAATAATAGAAGAAGCAACGACAGCCAGCTAATATCTCTGAGTATCAGCGTAAGTGCAGCGCTCTGTTACAAGTGACTTGGTTTGGTTGGACTGAGTTTTGGAGCATTAGTTGTAATGAAGTAACAGTTTTCTTTTTCTGTCTTAGATACGAACTGTATCAATGACATGATCTCCTCCAGCTTATAATTTAAAAGGTGACAGGATGAACTGACAGTGAGACGTGGTTGGTGTCAATAGACTTGGGCGCACGTGGGCGGTGCGTTCAGGGCCCTCGAGGGCCTCGGCGGCATGGACGAACGGGGCCCGGGTGACTCCTCCGACGCACGGACGCCAGCGCGGCCCTCGCTGAGCCCAACGTGAGCGATGGGCGCTGCGTGGGCGCCCATCGCTTTGCTGTTTCAGGAGAAGGGAGCGGAGAAAAGGCGTGAAATATGGAGCCCAAGTCTCTCTTTCATGCGTCAGGCAAGTCGGGCATAAAATGGCCCGTTTGGATGGGTGATCATGAACCGGCAGCTCCGGGGAAGTTTAGCGGAGCTGAATAGATGTCCACACTCCCCTTCATCCGCCTCCCACCTCGTGTTACGGCTGTAATCTATGGTAATAACACGGCGGGAAAAGAAGCGCATGAGAAACGAGCGTCCTCGCAGCGCGTCCGCGTCGATTGTGAGGAAACGTCAGCGCTATAGGAGGGAAAACGCATCTCTAGGCTGGTTGGAAGAGGTGATTCATGGGAAGTCTTTAGTGTTTAGAGACAAAGTTAGTCGCATGCACGGTGGCAGGTTGGTGGATAGAAGACACAGATCAGTGTGTTCAGCAGCACTGATGTGTCCGTGACATCATCTGATGAGAACTCAGTAATTCTGCAGTAATTGTCAGTAGCTGTCAGTTGATTAAGGCTTGAACAGAAGTTATGAAGTGTTTGTCTTTCAGCTCACAAGTTGTTTGATTTTTCTATGCACCTCCTTTTCTTAAGTTTCAATACATTTTCTGCATAACGTTGCAAAAAGTATTAATGCAAATGCAAAGTTCTTCAAACTGATTCATTTAGTAATTGAATGTGAGCTAAAGAACTTGAAAGCAAACTTTTAAAATATTGGCTGTTTTTGTCAAGATTTCAACTTCAATCTCAACATCAATCTTAAAAAAAAAACCTCTCTCAAGGCCCAAATACTTTGTTGCAATAAAATAACATTGACAGCAGCTCAAACCAAAGAAAGATCGTTTTCTTCTTCCATCGAGAGTTTGAGGCTCGTTCGCCTCCAGCGGTTGGACGGAGCATCAGTGAGGCCAGTAAAGGAGCAGCAGGTTCACCCCCCACATCCTAACGCTGCTCCCACAGCTCCTGGCGTTCACCCTGTTTCTCCTCCACCCAGAAACAACGGTCTGGACTCAGAAGCCTAAATGTGCTGAGACTGTAAACGTTCCACCACCAGAGATTAATGAGCTTGTCAAAAACTCCCTTTTTAGGAGTTTTAATTGTTGTTGAAGCCACTTTTTCAAACTTTTTCTCAAACAAATGATTCACGCGGCCTCTTGAAGTGCTGCTTCCCTCCTTCCCTGCGCTCCTGAAGCGCCGGGTGCAGATTAAGGCAACAAACACCTGTTAATTAATAAGTGTAGTGGCAGGGACGGCGCCCTGAAGCAGCTGACTGTGGAACCAGGAAGGTGCAGATGCAGTTCTGTCATCTGTTCCAGATGAAATGATGAGTTCAGTTTTAGAGGCACTGGATTTTATAGACAGCACGCGACAGAAACCAAAGCCAATGAATAACAAAATAATGAATTGAAATCAGATAATTGGAGTAGGTCCCTGTGCTTCTATTACTCTGTTAATCCTGAATAATTTTCACCAGTTTGGCGTTTAGTGGAGACCTTTACTGGAGATGCAGGAGAATCTGGCATCAAAGCAGACATCAATTTCATTTTTTAAAAATATATTAAAGTTAACCTTCAGTGTAAGCAAGAATACATGAGGTTCATACACATGCCAGTTTTCATTTTGGTGTATTTATCACATATTAGTTGAAATTAAACTGTTTATTCAAATAACTAAAAAGAAATCTGAGGAGCAAAGTGTTTTACCCCTTGTGTCCAGCAGAGGGCGTTTTGTTCCTACTTCTGCCCTGTTGTCGTTCTCTGCACTCATGGCTCCTGTTGTTTGGACGCGGAGCCGCAGAATTTGTGTTGGAAATATAGGTGAAAAAGCAGAATCCTGCTCAGGACGACACCATGGAGCCTCCTCTGAATCGGCCCTGAAAACGAGGCCTAACAGTTTTAACCTGTAATAAGTGGCTCCGTAGTCACAAGGGATTCTGGGACAGTTCTGTGCTGTTGCGTGGACGTCTGGGACGAGGCTTTGCCCGTGGAAGCGCTCGCTGACTTAGTCTGACTCGTGTGTTTCTTCAGGGTTTAACGTCCATTAGGAGTTGAGTGACTGAGGAACGTAATGGTGTCCTGTAGCGCCGCATTACAGACTTCTGAAAAGGACAATTTACCGAAAAACGGTGACTCGTTAATTGTCTCATCAATTACACGACATTAACTTTTTCAGGGTTATCCAATTATTAAGTGGATTTTGTTTACAGAACACCAAGTAAATTGTTTGTGTAAGATTGATAACTTTGGGAAAATGCCCTTTTTAAATCCCCAAAGCAGTGACCTGCATCTCTAACTGGAAAGAAATGGGTAAAGAGTAAGAATGCAGCGTTTTTAGGCTAATGGCTTTACCCTAATTCATGCATTATTTAAACAAACAACGCCTGTATTGTCTATTTGTGAACGTGATCTTTCTTTTTTTAGATATATTTATTGCTATTTTTTTACTTATTATTATATTGTTATTACTTACTTTATGTTTTTGTGACCTGGCACTTTTAAATTCCGTTGCTTCTGTTACTATGGCAATAAAGACTTCTCTTCTCTTCTCTTCTCTTCTCTTCTCTTCTCTTCTCTTCTCTTCTCTTCTCTTCTCTTCTCTTCTCTTCTATTCTATTCTATTCTATTCTATTCTATTCTATTCTATTTTAATTGCATGATATTTGGGTATGTGAATCCCAAACCTGTCCCAGTGCGTGTTCCATGACGAGGAGCCTGTTCACGTTAAGGCCGTGTAACAGAAAGACGCAGTGAAATAGTTTGTTTGTAAACATTGTTCTTTCTGATGATTTGTGATAATGAGCTTCCATCTTATTTGCCTTTTATGTTAATCTACTGTTTTTGAAGACTAGATTAAAACCCAGCTGCATATTTTGACACATAAATGAAGGCTGGGCTTTTCAGCGTGCTGCCGGCCCGTTTGGGAATTCACCCGTTGGTTCTTCCCTCTGTTCACAGAGCTCCTCGGGGACTTCTGCTGCTGCTGCTCCGACTAATAAAGTGGAGCTGATATCGACCTTTTATTGAATATCAAATATCACCAAAAATGCCATTATTCCTCGCATCAGTGGAAACTGCCCAGTGGTGGTCTATGGGCGAACTAAAGAGGGAATTCGGTTTCTAGGCAGCATATCCATGCTAACACTCGCCACCTCTAATAACACAGCCATGCATATTGAGTAAAATCGAATCGGAGCAACCTCCAGCGCAGGTGGAGCAGCGGCTAGCGCATCATCATCTCACCATTAGCATAAAGCTCAGGCGTCTCTTATTGACTGTAATCACCTTAATGCACAAAGCTGATGAAGTGGCCAAGTTGCAGAGAGCGTTTTTTTTTTTTGTCCTGATATGTATTTTTATAATGGCGCTGTCATAACCGCTCTGCTCCGTCTGGGCCTAAGTGAATCTGAGGAGCCATCTTTTAAACGAGGCTAACAAATGAACACGTTTTCCCCCCATCAAACGGCTCCTGACAGTGATGCATGGGCCTCCAGATGAGCAGTGAAAAACTGATGGATCTCCAACGGTAGCGGTGCTTAGATAAACTAATGCATGTAATTACGTTTTCTATTCCCACTACATTGCAAGGCATCTTATTACAATATCATTAGTTGAAATGATCAGCAAAAAAAATTACACTTTGCAAATATTTTTTCTGTCTCCCCCTTTTTTTTCTCCCTGCCCTTTTTCCATGCGGGGTAATTACTGGAAGTTGATTTTCTTGACTGGTATAAAAACCAAATGGAGACTGTTTGTATCTCGTGGAAGTACAGTATCATCAGGCATAAGGAAGTCGTTGACCACTCACATAAAGGTAACCTGTGTTTCACCAGGAAGTAAAACAATGTCTGGTTTGTCTCATTTTTCCAGTTTTCATCATTTACTCGCTGGTTTCTTGTTGCACTTAGAATCAAATAACAGATCAGCAGTTATTTTACTGCAGATGCTCAGATTTCCTCTTGTTTTCTCTTGGCCTGGATCACATTGGATCCATTTTGTATCAGCATGAATGAGTCCAGTTTTTTTATTAGCCTGGGTTTAATTGTCTGTTCCCATATTCTTTAAACAGCCTCAGTCAGTCCAGTGGTGCCTGGTTTGCCCCTAATGCCAAAGTACTGCCTGCACAGCGTTGTTTGTGTTTGTGTGTCTCATACACTTAGAGGTGTGTAACCATCTTAGAGTCCACACGTGTTCCCACACGTCGTGCATCTCCCTGTGGCTCAAATAAAGCCTCGCCGCTTTGTTGGAGTGAGCCGCGCAACATCTGTGAGCCGTGTGCAAGTGCAGGTCCGTGTATATAGGCTGGCGTGGGTATGTTTAAACATGCGTGTTCCTGCCCTGCGAGTGCGTGTCTGCAGCTGTGCCTGAGTGCCGGCGCCCACTGCTCACTCTGCCTGTGAACGCGTCACATGGGCTCATGTGGGGAGCAGCCGTGCAGCTCATTAGGGGAGCACCATGGGAACCCTGGCTCTCCCAGCGCTCCTCTCCGGGCCGCGGTGCGACCCGGCCGAGGCTTCGGCCGCGGCCCTTCATCTGCGCGGCGGCGCCGTGAGGCTGCTCCTCACCGCGGGCACGCCGCGCTCCGGCCGACTGGGGCTGCGTTTGTGTTTCAGCAGAGAATCGAGCAATTAGAGCAGTTTTCAAATGGAGACGCCGGAGCAGCAGCTACTGTAGATATTTACATGTCTGCTGTTTCACATGCAGGGAGAAAAAAATGCAATAAATGCATCAACAGCAATCTCAAATCTAAAATTCTGCTTTTGCAACAGTTTTAATATTTTATAGTGGTTATTAGTTAATTGCTTCAGAAATGCAGCAAATGCAGTAAATGAACACAGTAATATTCAGTGGAATGCAGCACAGCTATAAGTCATCAAAATATTATCTCTGTTGTAAAATCAGAACTGCTTCGCGATTTCTTCATTTCCTGATGTGTTTTGCTGTGACTAGTAGACACACAGATGCGTCAATGTTGCTGAATGTACAGTGAGTTAGTAGCTGCCCTTTGTGGCTAAAACTATTTTCTTTGGGCACTGTATTATTCAGATGAGGTGAAGTTAAATAAGTAAAATAAGAACCCAGTTAATAGATGATAAGCAGCAAACAACTGAATGTACCACAGTTTGTTTTTTCTAATTTATATGTTATTTATTTATTTTTATTTATTTTTTTCTCTTTTTTTCTACATGCCTTGAAATATACCCTGAAACAGGGTTAGGTTATTGATCAGAGTATGTAGGATGCTAATGTACAGTAAGGGCAGAGGTTAAAAAGAGAGTCATAATAATTAATAAACACACATCCTTTCAAACTTTAATTCACACAAGTAAAGTTTCTGAGGGTCAAAGTTCAACCAAACTGAGCCTAAATAATTTAGGAAGATTCAGAGTAATTTTCAATCTATTGTTTGTGGAGAGAAAACCATGATTGAGGAACTTAAATAAGGGAAGTTTGTTGAGGGACGACTAAATATTTGAAGACCTGTTATATTATTAACTCCACTGGAAGCTCTGCCTCTCTCCTTCTTTGACAAATGAGACTTTCATTGGACAATTATCGTTTTCGGGATCGCAAACGCGCGAACAGAATTTGTCACTGTCATTTTGTGTGTTTAAGGGCATATTAATCAAGTGATTAATTGCCAGATATTACCCAGTGAACATGCCCTGTGTTTCCATTCAAGTGCTACTTTGCTTTTGAGCTTGATTGGTTAATGATCGTGGTCGGGTTTGTTTGCAGGAGGCTGCGTAGATTCGCGTGTTGTACAGTTTGGAGCAGAAGTTGGGAATTTCCTGTATCTGTTTTTATAATTATACAGATAATGGATAAAGACAGTCCATGTCTGATGTCAATTATGGCACAAAAAAGCAGCTTTGTTTTACAGTTTGGCCTAAATGCCACAGAAGCATCATGAGCTTCAAATGTAGCTGCTGTCGACATAAACTATAATATAAAATCTCATTGTTATGATTTAAAAATGTGAATATCACAAATATCATAATTTTAATCATTTCATCATTTTTCTTACCTTGCTGTATTCAAAGGTCATAATAAAAATTAATAGTTAGTCTATCAGCTACAGTGAATAGATTCTCACTGTTTAACAGGAGCTAATACAATACAACAATAAAACTGAAAACACATCAGTGGAGTCAATTGTAAGTATTTCTGTTGCTGTGATATTAAATATTCATCTGTAAAACTGTCATTTCTACAAAAAAATACTCACAGTCTTCTGTTCCGGTTGCTGGTGAAGCCGGTGATTCAACAATATCACAAATTGTAGTTTAATGTTAAAGAATCCCCGTAACCATTAATAATAATGCTCCATAAAAGAAGAGAACATAAACATGCCGTCATTTTTATGAACAGTTTGTGCTCGTGTGCTTGCAGGCGCCACTTCTCTAACCGGCCACTAGAGGGAGCTAAGCTAATGTACGATGCCAGTCTCTGTCTCATCCCACACATGCGTCAACACACTTACTTTGGTTTTCCTGCTCCAGCTCAAAAAACAATCCTAATTGGGCTCTTTGCTCGTCTCCAACTCGGTGAAAGACACGTATGTCTTCCCTCAACCTCTGGTCTTAGATGCACCAATTTAATTTTGACAAACGTGATGTTTCAGTTAAATTGTTAATGGTGCTACAGGACGGTGCAAGCCAGACATCAAAGAGCATACATGAATACGCAGCACTCATATTATTTCTTGTTCTGTTTAGTCTCCCAGGGAGAGGAATGCCGTGCGTGAGAGTTGAGATGATCCTGTTTCATTTTTGGAAATTTCTTTTCTTGTTAATAAACGCTGATGCTCCTTTTCCTAAAGGTAAAGCACCTCGGCAGGCGAGCGAGCCGAGCTGCAAACGGGAGCAAACGAGGGGGCCGAGCCAGATGATCCGCCGACGTTAAGAGGCGTCCTTTGAAGAAAATTCCATCAAAGGCGAAACAATAAGTGCAGCGGTGTGTGTTTGTGTGTCTTAAATACCTTGTGTTGTTCAAAAAATGCTTAAAATCTCAATTGGCTGCGTTAACTGGCATCTGGAGAACAATGAGTGGAATCTGTTAGGGCTTTAGAAAAGGCTTTTAGCGTTTCCCTCTCCTTCCATATGCTGCTGCATGATTGCTTTACATCTTCATATTAGACTGCACACCTTGTTTTTTCTCCCCATAGCTGGATAATGAGCGACGGGGAAAACGGCTTCTGATGTTTGAGCAGAGCAGGACGAGCTGGCTTTACCTTCAGAGTCAGCAGATTGAGGAACGAAACAGGCCTAATGGGTCTTAAGGTGCTTCGCTTGGCCCCTAAGGGGCATAAAAGGGGGTCAAACACCAATCCAACACAGCAGCACGCTCTCATCAGGTTAAAGTTAGTGTTAATGTTGATGAGGAAACGCGACTCACCGGAGTCCAGTCTTTTTTTTTGCATCGGCGCCGCAGAGAGCGAAGCGTCTCCAGCAGACGTGTGGAGGAGCCGCAGACGTGCTCATTTCTGACATTTTCTCCAACCTGCTGTGACACAAATAGACTCAGTGGCTCATGATGTACAGTCAACGACGCATCAGGGACCAGGAGGAAGCGTCTGTCAATTAAAGAGACGGGAGGCTTTTACAGTATGAGAAATGATGGGGCTCCTTTTTACTTTTAGAAAAAATAGAAATCAGACGATCTGACGCATTGACATTGGTTCATTGTCGTCAGTCTCCTGTGTTTTTTACACAGTTGTGCTGCAGCAGAATGAAAAGGCCCATCCTGTCCCCTCACAGAGCTGCTGCCGCTGTGCTTTCCACCGTCGCGACCAGGAGCCTCTTAACCAGGTGAGACGCCAAACGGCCACGCCGTCGTGACAGGCGCAGTCCGGGACCGCGTTGATGAGGAGGACCAGCGGAGGTCGAGATCCAGTTCAGCTGAGCTCGGTGCTTGGTCAAACTGGTGCTGCTTCGGTTTAGTAGACGGCGTCGACACTAATGAAAAGCCAACTGTGGTCCTGACCAGGTCTCTGATGTCCAGACGGGCCTTAAAGCGCCTCTGTGTCGCGGGCCGCTGAAACTGCCCCGGGACCCGGTCCCCCCCTCTCTCTCCCGCCTCCTGATTTCCCCAACGTGCTGTGTTTTATGTGCTTTTCCTTGGAACCGGAGCGCTGGCAGGGTCGGGAGGAGCGGCGATGACCGTCCCAGACATGGGAGAGAGGAATGATGTGGCTGTTTACTCTCCCCGCCGGAGCCGCATACCTTTTTGGAGTCGCGTTGGCGCGTGGCCTAAAACAACACCAGAGGCCATGTACACAAACGGCTGCAGGACTGTAGTTCCCAGCGAAACCGAGTGGTCCGATACGTACTCAACACTTGTAAATGCTATAAAACCCGCGCTTTCATGCTTCGCTCGCCTCCATTTTTGACTATCGGTGGGCAGAGTTCACGCGGAGGCCGAGGGGATCACACAACACGGACTTCGGAGCTCCGGTTTCACTTCACAGAGGATGCTAACAGTGACTATGATAGATTACAGCCAGGAATTGTCCTAATAGAAATGAATATCCCAAGTTTCCTCTGATGGTACAGTATTTTTCTTGTCTGCTCCCAAAACCAGATAAACGAGCAGACTCGCGTCGTGTTCACACTGTAGTAATAACAGGGCCATTAGTAATAGATGCTGCACCGGCTTCGCGGTTCCGAGTTCTTCGGGGAGAAATAACAGCCAGCGTAAAAATAATGGAGGCAACGGATCCAACAGAAATATTTAAAAAAACATTTGGACACATTACATGAACGTGTGTGTTCCCTGGTTTGTTTGATCTGTAACCTGCTACCATTCAGTTTTAAGGGGTGTATATCAGCTTTATGCATCTTTGGGGAGTCGTCTGAATAATAACCCTGCATCATAACTCTCTCCACCTTTGTTTGCTTCCACTATGTAAAGGAAATGCCCACGTCCTGTGGTGTTTACTTACCCAGAGCTGAGTCGGTCCTCTCTCTGTCATGGGTTTGTGTCTCTTACAGTATTTATTTTCAGGCTTGTCCAAGCACTTTATCTGTGCTGTAGCAATAAAAATGTATTATTATTGTGATTATTCTTATTTACTTTGTGCTTAAGTAACCTCAAGAAACGTGACAGTTCCTGGAGTGTTTACCCACATTAATCTGGGAGCTGTGAGCCCATCCTCCCCCACCATGTGACTGAATGCCTGGACCTGTCCCGGGGCTGATGAGGCCAGTGAGAGGTCACTGTGAAGCAGGAAATGGGGGGGGGGGGGGTTCCTCAGCACCAGGCTGATGATGACCAGCGGCCTGGAAAGTGTACGCCCATCCATCATGAAAGTCTCTATCTTACACGCGGAGGTGACCCGGCTCCGAGTGTGAATCGATGTCCACAGTGCGTGAGCACAAGTGTGTTGTGCAGTCAACACTGCTGATTGCTGTAATTATAGCCTTTACTATTCAATTCAAGTTCAGAGAGGGAAGGAAGCAGATCCTCTCCTGCTTAGTGGGAGTGTGAGAGAGGGAGCGAGCAAAGGTGGAGGAGAGTGATATCATCCTGCCTTGGAGATGAGACTCAATATTCCCTGTGTGTGTGTGTGTGTGTGTGTGTGTGTGTGTGTGTGTGTGTGTGTGTGTGTGTGTGTGCGTGTGTGGGCACGTGTGCGTGTCCATGCGTGTGTGTGTCCATATACTGTATGTGTGTATGTGTGTATGTGTGTGTCCATATATGTGTGCGTGCGTGTGTGTGTGTGTGTGTGTGTGTGTGTGTATGTGTGTGCGTGTCTGCATGCGTGCGTGTGCATTGTTTGCCAGTCAAACATTACATTAGCGCCGCCGTGGGCCTCGACACGCCCCAGCTGTACTTAGTGTGAGAATGCAGGTTTGTGACTATTCTGGATTTTGTGGAGCGGTGAGAAAAAAGCGCAGTTATTTACACAGGAGCTTTATGGAGACGGATAAACATGAAGCTAAACGAGGATTAATAAGGCCAGAACCGGCTCTGCTCGAAGGCCCTGCAGAGGAAGCCACAGCTGCCGGCTCGCTGATGTGCTGAGGCTCCGCAGATGCTGGAGCCTGCAGCTCCAGTGACGGAGCATCCGTGGAGCCGTGACCCGTCCTGCACGTTCAGTGTGGTGCAGTTCACGTGCTCTGGGTTCTGTCTGTTCTGTGTGTTCCACAGCTTCACGCTTCAGAGACAGAACACTTACAAAGAACTGACCTCTGATGTGGTCCCGGCTTTGTTTTTTAGCCTCATACTCGTCTTGATGAGCTGTGACAAATTGTTTCTCAGCGTCTCTACCGGTCGCTATTAGCAACCGAGCGCCCTGATGCAACTAATGAATTTCTACTGCAGCACCATTAGTCCTTACTGTACATTACGCCACATCCCATTGTAAACAGGCAAGACGTTGGGGGGGTACTGTATCTGGAGTCAGATCCACCAATGTCCACCTCATACGTATGACTGGATTTTGTTTGGGAATTGTTTTGGATCTTTTGGTGCTGGACAGTTGTTAATATGGATGGATTAAGTCACTTATTCTTTACTTGAAATTTTGATTGGAATTTATTTAGAAAACAATCTGATGTGTGTTTATGTACAGTAAACACTAACTGAAAGTCACTGATCTACAGTAGTTCTAAAGTGACACATTAATCAATAACTTACAAAATAAAATTACAATTACAAGTTTCAATATTAAAATATTGGCACAAGGATTTATAGAACTGGACTATTATCAAAGTGAACTTAAGTAAATTAATCGTATCCAGGCCAATATTTAATGTAGAAAAGAGACCTTAAAACAAATAACAAAAAATACATCAAATCAAATCTGCCTCAGTGGTTCATGCAGTCTGTATGAAGTCAACAGCCTCTGCCCTCAGGCCCCGACTTTGACTAAAACAAACAAAACTGAAAAGTCAAAAAAAAATCTACCAAAAAGAAACTAAAATCCAAGCAGACCTTCATAAGTTCTAGCGTACGAGGTCAGAATTGCTGCTTTCCTGCACCCAGATCCGTTTACAGCCAGGGAAATGTGCTCATTTCTTTGTGAAGGCAACTTTGACTAGAGAGGGAGGAAAAAAAAAATCCAAGTGTCTGAGGGAAGCACCAGGGCGGGCAAATAGCCATGAAATCCCCGATGCTCCCTGCCAGCGTGGAGATAGGCCCAGCCAACAACTGCCCAAATCCACAGCAAGTCCTCCTTCCTCCAAAGTGGGGGACGCGGCTAAAGCCCGTCCCAATGTCAAGTGGCATTTATTAGACGCACGGAGGAGGACGTGTCCCCGGTGAGCCGTGTGGTCCAAGCGGCGCTGCCAAACCCGAGCGGCGCTCTTAGCCGCGCCTCCTTGCTGGCCCAGATTAGGGCTAATCCGTCGCTGGCCTCCGTCGGCCTCAGGTACACCTCACCCGCAAACAAAACGCCTGCTAGCGCCACGCCGCCCCGAGATCCATTAAGCTGCTCCGGAGGGAGCCTCCACGCCACACTCTGAGGACCGGGGAGGATTTGGGTGCAAATCACATTTTGTTGTGTTTCTTTGGTCTTTTGTGCGCTGCCCCGTTTTGTCGAGGGGCTGGAGGAGGGTGGCATGCGCCGAACTCGGCCGGCCGAGTCATGGGTGGCGGAAATGTAAGTTACAGTGGAAGTGAGTGGAGCGTGTGGCGTGAGGGCCCTAAGAAGTCACTCCAGATGACACTGACTCAAGAAGGCGCGTTGTTAATGTTGGCTGCAGCCGTACAGAGGTTCGCACCCAGGGATGAGCCTTTTTAGGGTTCGTCTAATCCTTGGGCGACCACCGCGAGGCCCAGATGAGCTCCGACTGCACATCGAGGCGGCTGGAATAGTTTCCCCAACTACCAGCGTCGTCCTTTTGTCTTTTCAATGCACCAGAGCCCATTAAGCGGAGAGCCGGAGCCGAGGCGGGGCGACACGAGAAGCTACATTTATCAGTTCACAGTTTCAGAGGATATTGCAAATCAATTTATTAGATTACGAAGCCTGCTTTGAGCTCTGCTTTTGCTCCCGCTCCGTCCGCTGCCTTCAAACATAATATTTTAAAGGGAACTCTATTTCCAGATTATAGTGCACTTTATCGCAGAACAAGGAAGTATAAATTCTGGCCCAGACGTCGTAAATCCTATTTTCTGTCTTTCCCTTACAGTAACGCGTCTTCATCTTCTCAAGGACACTGCTACAAAGGACTTGGCTTTGCTTTGGTCTGGATTTGTAACCTTTTAGATGTGAATTTATGTAACAACACAAATTAGCCACATGTCAACATTTGTACCTTAAAGCCCGCTAAGGATTTTATAAAATAAAATAAAACCACACTTGGACAGTGAGTTTGCCACACATTTTTTCCGCTTCGAGTCGGGTGGCAGTTCAGTCCACGTTAAGTATCAAATGTAATAACTCCAGCTTCGATTCCTCTTTTGGAAAGTGATGATCCAATTATCCAATTGAAGCTGAAGTTTACAAACACGCGTTTGTTATGTGCTGAGATAAAGCTCGGACTTCTCCAAGACCAAGGAGACAAATTCCTAAATGGCATTAAACGGGTTCGGATGGTGGGGATTGTTCTCAGTGCGCTTCAAAGCGGCCTGCGCATGCCTGCTACCAAAAAGATAATTCACAATGGTAATCGCTGCTCTTTAATTCTACGCCTCTTGTGTTGGGCTGACTTAGGATAAGATCCTTGAGGGAGAGCCCCCTCTCACAACGTAATTCATCTGCTGCTGAAGCTGATGCTTGAAAATGGAATCGATGCTTTGACAATTTTAATGAGTATGCTAATTTTAGGACCAAGTGAATCTAGCCAGTGATAACTAATACAACACAATAGTTGTTTTTTTTACTAATGTAGAATTTGATTATTGTAAGTTCTGAAACACACAATCTCATGCTGTTTGTGTCTCCATCACTTTGAGTGCATCTCAAAGCACTACGGTAACGGGAACAAGGCAATTGTAGTAGGTGAGTCATGTTTTCACTGAACGGATCCCCTGAACAAATGCACATCTGTCTGTGGCCTGTCTGTACATTTCAGGACCTTCAGTGTCAGCAGTGTGGGATTTGACACACTGCTTCAAATGTGCATCGGATTTTTTCCAGAATGCTCTTTCTTGTACGTTTTGAGTAATTAAAAAGTTGAGGTAATTGGAGTAGCAAATTTATAAAAATGCTCCATGTAGCAGAGTTTCTATGTAAATGATTGCTATGAGCCTGTGCTGCGCTTTTATCATTCTAAAATAATAAACACTTACACTAACAACTATTAATAGCAGGAGATATGTGGCGTTATTAGATTTTCTTACTTGTGTACCTGTCAAACTCTGTCACATTAAAACCAAAGGACCTGCAGAAGAAGGACACTTCCTGTCTGCAAATTGCAGTCCCCTGCTGCTAATGTTTATCCCAAACACTGGCATTTTACTTCTGCTAATGGACTGGAGCACAAATCAATTGTGACCCCTGAAATTAGAGCAGTCGTTACCAAAAACAATAGAATTCATTTTTTATCTTTGTTAAATTGCAGCGCTGAGCCAGATGACGTCTGATTAAATACAAGAAACAAAGATGTTAATGAAATGACTTCAGTCTGTGACCAGGACACAGTTTGAAGTGGAGTGTATGTACAAAACAAAATTCACTTATGTTTAATGTCTGTCTACATTTCGTCTGAGATGTTCCTATGATAAATATATTATTCTTCTAAAAGTGTGTTTAATTTTAGGAGGCTAGAAACAGTGAATGTACTATTCATCAGCTATGAAGCTTGTTATAATGCAGATTTTGTATTATTTTACTGTAGTCTGCTGTTATTTTAAATGAAAAATTGTTGTTTTTTATGATTAAGAAAATGTTTTTCCATTTAATAAAATCATGTGAGATGAATTTCAGAATATGCTATAGTCAAAGTCAGCTGAATTGCTACCGCATACTCATCCCTGTCATTTGTGATCATTTTCTTTTCATCATGAGGTCAAAGGTTAACAATGTGCAATGGCTACACTTTCTATAACACCGTTACCTGCTGCGTCAGCTGCACTGCAGCATTTGAAACAGACATTCTACTGAATAAACACAGATCTGAGGCAGTTACACAAACGGTGTCCAAGGACGTTTGCATCCAGTTGCACCATATAAACATCTGAGTTCACAGCCGTACGCTTTCAAACTGCATGTTTAATCCTTGGCCCTGCTTCGTACACGCTGCTTTTCACTGCTGCAGATTTAAGCATAATTTAAACGTGTAGCTAAATATGTTTAGATGAAGGATGATTTCAAATGCAGAAAGAAGGAATGAGTGAATGTGCAGAAGTGGGCTTTTGCTTTTTATTTTGATACATATACATACACACTTGATATATATATATATATATATATATATATATATATATATATATATATATATATATATATATATATATATGTGTGTGTGTGTGTGTGTGTGTGTGTGTGTGTGTGTGTGTGTGTGTGTGTGTGTGTGTGTATGTATTCATCCTCAATAAATTAGGTAGCAATGTAGGAATCACCTTTAGAAGTTACAAGCAGTAGAATTGTATTGACTTCAGGTGATTACCTCTGGAATTAGTCTCCACTTTGTTCATTTTTAATATCATTGGAGCTCCATCGGCTTCAAGCTTATCACAAACCCAGACATATTGTTGAAACGGTGCTCTCAAGTGTCCACATTCTGGGAAACTGTGCGGTGGAAAACAATCCACCAGAAAAGAAAACACAGAGGAAAAAAAAAAAGAAAAAAAAAACCCCAAAGAAGCCAAAGCTGATGAAAAGGACGTTATTAGCTTGGTCGCGGTCGGAGCCCATTTGCGTCCATTTGCATCTGGGCTGAAACCTGCAGCTGAGAGCATCTCGGCGATGTATAATGACCGGTTGTCACAACAACACGGGAGGTGGCCCCGCCGGCAAAATGACGGCCCTGTCACTCCTCCGCAAAGACGGAGCGCTGGCAACCTGTAATTCCCCTCCCAGCGCTGCTTCCTTCCTGCCCGCCGCCTGGTTAAATGGCACTTTTGAAGGAAGTAAATCTACAAAGTTGTGTTTAATAACATTGCCAGAGCCAAATGTTTGACGGGGTGAGGTGTGTTTGTGGGGGGGCGTCGAGCGAGAGGCTCACGGGGTTAAGAGGGATTTGTCATTTGTTTGTGCTCGCAGGCCCTAATCTGCTCATTGAAACGGCCCATCTTTTCAGCTAGCCGCGCTCCAAGTAAATGACAAACAATTACAGTGCACGAAGAGGAAGCCAGGCAAGGTGCAACGCACTGCACGGAGGCCTGTTCATTCTCAATGCTCCTGATAATGATCAGCTTTCCTTCGGCTTTTGAAACCACTTTTTTACGAAAATTAAAAATTACAGTGTCTAGAGCTCAGCTAGTTTTAAGTCAGATGCAAATACAGGTCATTTCTTTTTCTTTTTTTTTTTTCTCTTTTATGAAATAATTCATGTTAGTTCCCAATCTAACAGTCCTCGAAGAGGAAACTCCAGAATAGATTCTGCATCGTCTGTAATGAGTCAAACACCAGCGTTGACTCGCTTGGTTTGCAGCCTCCTGTCTCCGCAGATGTGAAGTCAAGTGACACATTGAAATGCGCGGAGGGAAAAAAAAACACAGCAACAGAGAAACACTAAAACTCACAACCCAAGGCCTCCCCAAAAGGCAAACACATAACTAAACCTGTGCGAAGAGGAAGCAGTGGGGAAATTAGCGACAAAGCATTATAATTTGTCACTGATGCATAAATCTTGCTGACGTGCTCAGTCACTTTAATGGCGCCGTGGCTGCTCGGTGGAAGGCTGTGCAAACTTGCGCAGTTGCAGAAAAACAGAAAAACTATATGTTCGAACATCACCTTATTTGCATAATTTACCAAAAGCCAATGAGGCAGCTCAAGGAGTGCGGGTGATAGTAATAAGTGTTTGGGAAAGGCAGAAAGATCACTAATGGTTTGCCTATGGGGATTTCTCCACGCCATGGGGGAGGAAAATGAGAAATATTTTTCAAACAGCAGGGGTAAAGGTTTTAAAACTAGGAGCACATGGGGAGATAAAGATGTTCCTGCCACGGGGTGCTACGCGGGAAAAATGCAACGGCGAGGATGACAAAAAGAATGCCCTCGTAATTTCGGCATTAAGAGGTAATAATCATGTTTCACCGATGATATTAAAAACGGTAACCCGCAAAGCCGGGGTAAAATAGATAAATATATAAATAAAAGCCGAGAGGGAGAACCGGGGAGGAGAGAGCAGCGGGCCCATCAGGTAGAGGAGGTAATGAGGTGGAGGCTGGGTGGAGGAGGGGGGAGGAGGAGGGCCCGGGCTCTCATCACCGTCTCTGTGTGAGAGTAAACAAAGAGTGAGACGAGTGGTGGAGAGAGTTCGGGGTTCACGACCGAGCTGCGGATCCGCGGCTCCCCGCCGGGCGCGGCGTGGCAGGAGGAGGCCTCATCTGCGTGAAATATGTCTGTGTGAGACAGATTACCTCGTGTGCTGAAGATCCATACATGTGTGGAGAACCTGCGGCGCCGTGATGCTGCCGGAGCCGGGGCGGGTGGAAACGTCGGCGTCGGCCGGTGCCGAAGGCCACAGCTTGGTCTAAAAGCTGCGTCCTCACTCAGGTAGACGGCGCCGTGTGGAGAAGCAGCTCAGGGGTGAGTTCCTGGTTGTCCTGAGGCCACGCCCCCTCACCGACACCAACACCGGACCAGGAACCAAGCTGCCTGTCTGATTAACAGGCAACCCGGCATCTTCATCCATCCACGGTTATAAGAGCCACACAAAGAGCAATGATTACAAAACATTAACACTGAAAGTGGCTGTAAAGATAAAAATGAATTTTTTATAATGTTGCTGCTCAAAATAACCAATAAAATGGTTAGGGTGTATTTAAAGATGCTTCTTCTTCTTTGTCTTCTTTTTCATCTTCTTCTTCTTCTGCTTCTTCTTTTTCTCCTTCGTCTTCTTATTCGTCTTCTTCTTCATTTTCTTCTTCTTCTTCATCTTCTTCTTCTCCTTCTTCTTTGTCTTCTTTTTTGTCTTCTTCTGCTTCTTCTTTTTCTCCTTCGTCTTTTCTTCTTTGTCTTCTTCTTTGTCTTCTTCATCTTCTTCTTCTGCTTCATCTTCGTCTTCTTCTTCTTCGTCTTCTTTTTTCTCTTCTTCGTCTTCTTCTTCTTCGTCTTCTTTTTTCTCTTCTTCGTCTTCTTCTTCTGCTTCATCTTCTTTTTCTTCTTCTTTAAAGATGCTTCTTCTTTGTCTTCTTTTTCGTCTTCTGCTTCTGCTTCTTCTTTTTCTCCTTCGTCTTCTTATTCGTCTTCTTCATTTTCTTCTTCTTCTTCATCTTCTTCTTCTCCTTCTTCTTTGTCTTCTTCTTCATCTTCTTCTGCTTCATCTTCGTCTTCTTTTTTCTCTTCTTCGTCTTCTTCTTCTTCGTCTTCTTTTTTCTCTTCTTCGTCTTTTTCTTCTGCTTCATCTTCTTTTTCTTCTTCTTTGTCTTCTTCTTCTGCTTCATCTTCTTTTTCTTCTTCTTTGTCTTCTTCTTGTGCTTCATCTTTGTCTTCTTCTTCGTCTTCTTTTTCTTCTTCTTCGTCTTCTTCTTTGTCTTCTTCCTTTTTCTCATTGATTTTGGAGCTTTGCTGGACTTGAAGCATATCATTATGACTCTTATTTTAGATTTTTCTCCATTACAAACATTACGTGTCTATAAATTGAGTCACCCTCTCCGTCAGTGGCGTTTGATGGATGTGACTTTCAGGGTACATTCTTTTGTCTAGTGGCCTCTCTCTCCCTATTGATGACAGATCCTTGTGATGAGTACTGCCGCCCCACCTTTTCCAGCCTCACGCACACACACAGACGCACCAAGCACCAAAGACGTACAGCGAGCTCGGAAGTACAACTCTGACTTCTGAATAGTTTCCTGCAAATGTGCTCGTCTGACGCGCCGAGGACACGCGCTGCGGCGAGAGCTCGCTGAATGTCAGCGGATGTCTGCCTCCAACTTCCCATGAAGAAAACGATAAGCGGGGAGCCGGTGGAGACGCTCGGCTGGCGCGCTACATTGTGATAATGACATTTGGGGAGGGATAGTGTTGCAAAGCTGTTAAGCTCTTTCATTGCACCAAGAAGATTAGTCGACGAGATGGGGCTGAATGACAGCGAAGGTAGCGTCCCCAGCCTCGCCTGCCGAGGACTTGGCATGCAGAGGTCCGTTAAAAGCCAAGCGCTCACTTTACACCCAGGACCAATTGTCCTTCACTCTCAAAGTATCGCAAACCCCCACAAAGCAAGGGCATTCTGTTGTTTGTGGTGCTTTCATGTGGCTGGCTTCAGATTCGCTGGTGATTCTGACTTTTACCTTTCATTTCCTGCATTCGTGCCCTTCTGCGGCGCTCTGGCTTCTTCATGGTGCCAGTGGTTTATACACAGCCCGGGTCTTCTGAGGCCTCTGTTTAGTTTATCTTCTCAGCCAACCCTCTCTCAGACCCCCACTTGGTTACAAAGTCACCACATTAGGCCCGTTTGACCGCAGCAAAGCAGGAAGCGGCGCTCTGGACAGCCTGTCCTATTATCTGGAACACTGGCCTGCCAGGCCTTTAAGTCTTTGTCACATCGCCTATTCCCATTAGCAGCTTCAGGGGAGCAGCGCGTGTGTGCATAGATTGACGTGTGTGTTGTTCTGTGGTTTTAACCCAAGTTTCCCTACAGGCTTGTGGAAACACTTTGTCCATCTCTTGATGCCTGGCGTCTCGGCCCCTCTCCCTGCGCCCACGCAGGAGTCGTTTTTATTTATTATCCTCCCTGACAGCCGAGGGAATGACGGGGATGCAGAGATAGCGTTTTGTCACTTCTTAAGTGTGACAGTTCCAATGTAGTTGAGCATGTGAAGAACAAGAGGGCCTTCCTAGTTTGTGTTTATTTTCCTACGGAGGCAAAGATGGGGAGAAAATGACAGCAGTCCCTGAACCCACCAGAGGATTCCCGGCGTCTTGGCTCTGTCATCGTCGCCGCGGCGACGGCGGGGGGGGCGAGGGAGGGGCCGGGGGCCGCGAGCGCTCACCCCCAGCGCGCGGCCCCCGTCCCCCGGTGGTCGCAGCCCCGCGATGAAACACGCGGGCTCCGGAGTGACAAGAGAGCCGTCTTCGGAGGTGACGGCTGCTCTCGCCTGACTCTCCCGTCAGCCGCGGCCCCGACGCCCCCTTGTCACGGAACATGGTTCGGAATATTGTTTTCATTAATTCAGCAGCCAGCTGCGTCCTGACGGAGGGACCGACTTCAGGCGGGATGTTTGCGCAGCGACGGGCGCTGAACTTTACCTTTGTGGAGTGCGTCCGTGTGCGTTGTTTATTTATCCCAGTCTCCCCCAGAGCCTGAAAGGTGGTTGTGTTTGTTGGTCTTGAGAGGACACATCTGTCTGTGGTGGTGTTTAGTCAAAGGCGCGCTCTGAATTCCCAGGTGTGAGCTCACGCTGAGGCCGCCGAGGCTCCAGACAGCGTGTTGTTCCATCGCAGGCACCGGCTGCTTTGTGCTGCATCCACACATCTTCGCTTATATCTGCGATATGCTGCACATCTTCATAGACACAGACTTGGCTCCAGCCTCCTCAGTAGTTACATGTAGCAATTTGTGGCCTCAGTGGGTTTTTTTTTTTTTCGGGTTTTTTTTTTTTTTTAATGTGATGTTTATCCCTGCAAACACAGCAAACAGATTCTGTGAGAGCAACGACAGCCGTGAAAAGCATCGGCGAGCACAGCAGGTACTCCTGAGCTCCGCTGTAACAAATACCTCTTAAAGACTCTTATTTAAATGCCCCATCTGCTTTGACAGGTGCTGTTTGAAATCTAACCCCACGGGGGACAACCTTGTAACTTTTTATGCGCCTCTTTGTAACCGCGCGAGGGAAAACAACGGGGAGCGATCTTTTGTCAGCTCGACACACTTTGAAAAAAAAAAACATACTGTAGAAAAGGAATGGGTGTGCGTGTGTGTGTGTGTGTGTGTGTGTGTGTGTGCGCGCGCGCGTGTGCTGCTGATGGCTTCGAAAACTTTAACTCAAAGATTCGGCTCCGTGCGGCGACTTTCCACTTCCTCCGTCGCCGCGGCGCCACAGCGCCGGCCGCTTCTTCCCGTTTGCGTCGTTTCTCCTGGAAGAGGCCGCTTTGATGAACGCCACCCCCCCGCTGGATTATGACTAATAAAGCAGCCCTACCTGCTTCCCTCCGCTTCCCCCCAACAAGATGAATTACCACCTTAATAAATAATGACACGCAGTGCGCAATGACAATTACCTGCCTTCTCCTCGCTCGGCGCCGCTTGTTGGATGGGAGACACCTTATGCTGTCACGGATGGCGGAGCGTAAACTGCAGCTTTAGGCTTTAATTACCTTGTTGTTTTTGTCCCTCCATCACACTGGCCCCTGCACTCAATCATAGCGCTGCCAAAGCTCCACTCCAGAGAGCCCTCGCTCTTCCCCCTCCCCCTCCCCCCTCCCCTCCCTCCCTCCAGTCCACTGCAACACATTAAGAAGAGATTAATAAACAACATTAATATCTGTGTTCGCCTTTGTTCCCCTCCTGCCCTGACTTTTGTCTTTTTGTTCTCCAAAGTGATGGCTTTTCTTTATTAAATCTGCTTGTCGTCAGGCTTTGTTCACTGTTAAAGGTTCACCAAAAAGCATAGCATTTAATTGCCCGCCACCCTTGATTGCGAGCTTGTCGGCGTGTGTGTGTGTGTGTGTGTGTGTGTGTGTGTGTGTGTGTGTGTGTGCACCAGAGAGGCCACCGCCATTAGAGCCTCCTGAAGGATAATTGCTATCAGTGTAATGATCACAGCGCTTTCATGTATCGGGCTCCTCCATCTTCCAGATATGTGCCATTAAGAGCAAGGTTGTCTTTGTTGCATCTCATGCTTGGACATAGGCCAACACACAAACACACACATACACAGGCTTCTGAAGCGGACACATATTTCTAATATGCCAAGATATTCTCCTTGGGTGGGGATGCAGGGGATGGAGAGAGCGGAGAGTCCGACCTGCGTCACCAGCGCCAGGGTTCTGTTTCTACGACTGTTAAAATCTGTTAAATGGTGATAAATAAAAGGAAATAACTGGTGCAGGTAAAAGGTCAGAGTTGCTTCAGCAGTGAAGAAGTGACACCGTTTGAATGGAGCCCTATTCGTATTATTTCACAATGTTAAGAAAGCAAGAGCTCTGGGAAAAGCAAAGCGTGGACGGAGAGAAAAGCTCCATCCAGACATCTCGGCATCTGCTGCCATTAATTTACTGCTCACTGCTTTCAATGTGAGTCCACCCATATGTCCCATGTGTCTTTGCCTTCGCTCCCTGAAAACAGGCAGCGCTTTGGTTTTCGTCTGACTCGCTCAGTGCGGCTCGTTCCCCCACCTCACACACACACACACACACACACACACACACACACACACACACACACACACACACACACACACACACACACACACACACACACACACACACACACACACACACACACACACACACAGGAAGTGTTGGCCTCCACAAACACAAAAACACATCTCTCCCAATATAATGACTGGACAGGATGCTTTTTTTTCCTACAGGACATTGTACGTGCTTCTATTTCCCATCAGATAAGCCTCAGGTGTGTCGTCTTACGCCCTAATATGTTTAGTCTGAGCTCGTTCCTGAACACAATCTACTCTGATGGCTCACAATGAGGCAGGAACTGTCCCTGTGAGCCTCGGGCCGATAACGGTCTCCAACGTAATAGTTCTCCATTGTTGTGAAAACACAATGCGCCGTGGGCCGTGCCACCCTGACGGTACCACGGGCCCAGTCTGACCCGGCTTTGAAGTCTGCTTCCAGCCTCCCGTGCCACCGGCTCCGGCTGAGTGACTGGTGACGCAGAGCGAGCGAGGCGGCGTCGGTCACGTGAGGGGCAGGACGTGATCCTCACGTGTGTGTTCTCGCTCCCTCTGACTTCACCTGTTTGCAGCCTTTTGTTAATTCAAGCGATAACAAAGCAGCCGTGCAGTGTTTTTCCCATGTCTGAGTCTAATGCATACACGGTGTCACAGCCTCCCGCTGTGCGCTTTGCCACAGGTCTTCCTCAGTCGCGTCCCCCTGCTGCTTTCAAAAATACGTTAGAAGGCGCTCACGGACTCACTTTCCAGCCTGACAGCTGACAGTTGATGGGTAATGAGCTCCGCCATCAGCGCCACGTTTCGGGGGAAGCTGTGCTCTGGCTCCGCGGCTCCACTTCCTCCGTGTCGCCCGACTCATTTGTGTAATCGCGCAATTAGATGGAGCGTTTCAGGCCGGTGAAATGGTGTTTTTGTCAAATGCACGTCGGGAACAGATCCAGTATTTGACCCCACGTCCAGCTTCCAGAAAGCAGCTTCTCTCAGTAGATGTGCTGGAGGTTGACAAGGAAAGGCATCGCTGGGCTTTAATATCTCACATCCTCAGTTTAGATACTTTTGTCCTATGGATGTCTTTTCTTGCTTGTCAATTTTCTTTAACTACAGTAAATGAAATTTAGAATAATGTGTCGAATATTCGGTGTAATTTACTTTCACATAGTTTAGTTCCGCTAAAGTCAAATAAGGAGATTTGCATCATAATGTTTATGGGTATTATTGTTTTTGATTATTGCACAGTAGAACTTTTTCCAGTACACTTGGTGGTTGTCTCATCTGTGTCTGTCTGTCAGTAGTTGGACCGGGCCGTCAGTGTATTTAAAGCTTTGTCCCCAGCGTCTCCGACTCCAGACGGCCCTAATAGGACTATTTTTTTTTCTTCTTTAAAAACTCCAAGTGCCACGACGTGACAGCCGGAGACATGCCTGGGGGGCAGATGATGTCATTTATTGATACAGTGAGCTGACGGCCTATCCGCCAACAGATGGACGATGTCACCGTTTCTGCCGCGACTTATCCACCCATTTACCGTCACTGCTCGTAGCCTTATCAAACAAATGGAGATGTAAAAAGAAACTAATAGATGGGAGATGTGATTTCCTTGGATTGGAAGCAGCGCGTTTTGGGTGCAGTGAGTCACTGTGCAGGAACCACTTCCCTTTGATGTGCGGCATAGAAATGATACAAATTACATTTTGCCCCTCTGAAACACAATAAGCGCTTGGCGTGATGGGGAACATCTTCATTTATTAGCGTGCAGTTTTAAACGCGGGGCCTTATCTGAAGGGACTCGTCGGCTTCAGAAGCAGCAGTGATCCCTCTGCGACTCTGACACAAAGTGGTCTGATTCACAGACTCGCTGATTCCACCAAGATACCGAACGGCTAGAAATAAAGTTAGGAAAGTAGGTCTATGTATTTTATTAGAATGCATCAAGCAGCCGTTTCCTGATCTGTTTCCTGCTTTTATTTTATCTTTACTTGTGTCCAGCTCTACTACTCTTCATATTTCCATTTGCAGATTCAGAGTTGAAATCAATTATTTCCCACCTTTTTAATCGCTTTGTTTGTTCGAGAGCATTAATTGCAAACACATCTGAGGGACGCTGAGCGAAAGCTCGCCGTTGACCTGGAACAGCTTCTCTTCCAGCCTTGGTCACTGAATGCTGGTTACTACAGAAGGAGGCTCGACCCGGCTGACTGCGACTTGATCCGGAATTCATGTGGAAGCCAGAGGTTGCTCACGGGTCACAGCTTTCAGTAAACCACCGTGACCTTTGGGGCCTGTTGGCGTGAAACTCAGTTTGTTAATGAGGGTTTATCGTCGGAGTGGATGAGAATTTGTTCTGGACACACTCCCAGGAGGGAGGATACTGGAAGAGTGTCATTAAAATACAGTAAAGGTGTGTTCACTATATTTCATATATGTGTAGCTGCTACGCAGCAGTAGGAGCAGACACATGGTGAGGAGCTTCGTCGCTCACAGCAGAGCCGGGTGTCTGGTTCCGATACCTCCTGGACGCCGCCCTGGGCAGGAGCTCTGGGCCCCGAGGACGATCCAGTACACGCTGAAGGATCACAGTGTACCCCGACAGGCCTGGGAACGCTCTGGGATCCCACCGGAGGAGCGGGAGGAAGAGTTCAGGGAGAGCGAAGTGTGGGATTCTTTGCTTTAACGACTGGCCTTGCGACCCGGCACCGGATAAGCGGCTGAGGATGGATGCGTGGTCGGACCTAAGGGACTGGGTCCTCTTTTCATTCACTTCAGAGTTCTAACTGATGATAATTACAATGATTATTATAGAGTAAAACAGTGAAAATCAGTTGTGCTACATATTTTTATTACAACCTTTGTACAATATTCCAATATGCTTTTCTTCCTCACCTACAGGATCCCTAAGCCTCACGCTCTATTGGCAGAACCCGCTTTGTTCGGTGGGGAAAGTGGAGACAAGTGAAGTTGCTGTTTTTGTCTGACAGAGGACGTGATGAGGCTGGAGCTGACACAGCCTGGAGGCCACCATTACAGCAGTGCAGCCTCAGCATTTACAGGGAAGCATCACTCGCATTCCGTCATTTAAGTATTTCAGATTCAAATACGCTAAATGTTTTTCACCAGGAAAGCGATATGAGGCATTAATAAACGCTTAATGCGGGGCCCCAAAATAAAAGACAAGAGGGAAACAGCTTTGAGGAATGAGCAGGATAAACAAAAATAAGTCCTAATATTACTGAGTGCAGCCGCATGAGAACAGTGTCGTTCTCATGCTGTGTCCTCTGACAGGAAGCCGCTGACCACAGAGCGGCCCCGACACAATGCACATGTCTGCTGTTTCATCCTGGCCCTCACCGTGGGCCTAAAAGGAATCCATTTTGACAGAAAACCCTGTAATTAAGTGTATTGGTTTGCCCCTCACTAAGCTAATGGCTTTATTTTGACAGTGTTAATTGTCATAATTGTCAGAATGGTACCTCTGACACTCGACTCGGAGACGTCGGCGAGGAATTGTTGTGCATTGATGAAAGCGTTGTCATACATACTTCATCTCAACGAGCTAATGCGGCCCGCGCCTTCGCCTCTCCCCGCCGAGCCTTATGGGACACTGCAGCGTCGGCTTTCTAATTGCCTCTAATGAAACGCCGACGAGGGAGGTGATCCACTCCTATTTAGATCTCAGTCTTTAAAGACAGACAGAGACAGATGGAAGCCAACGTACGGAGAGAGACGACGCGCCCACAAGTTGGAGCCGAGGAGGAAGTGGACAGAGGGAGGAGTGAGAGGGTTGAGGGGTATCAGGGGGTCTCGTGGTGAATGCCTGCTAATTAGGGCTCGAGCCCCTCTCAGACTAGTGTTCTTAAGATTGACACAGAGATGGGATTTCGGTGAACCGCTGCAGGGCCGTATTTGCTGCGTTCAGGCTGCAGTACCGGGCGGCAGACAGCAGATGGCGCTGTGCGCGGTCCACTGCAGCACAGCCACAGATGGAACTTAATTAGGTCTCCTTCTCCCGCAGAACAACACCGGCGAGAGAATCTGATGAAAGCAGCCACGGAACACAGAAACATGACTGTTGATTTCTTAGGGAGGAAAAAAAGTCGAAATGCCGAGAGAATACAGAAACATATGCGAGAGCAGCACAAAACTTTCTAAGGTAAAGTCCAAAACCCCCAAAGTGTAACGCGACAAACACAACAAAAAAAAATTGCCCCTTCACTTTGCTTTCTTTGCGTTGATTTTGCATTTGACCACTTATTAAAGAGAAATGTCTGTTTGCCAGAACGTGTTTCAGACTGTGCTCGAATCATGAGCATATTCAAATGAGACAGATTCTCCCTTCTGAAAAGATGGCCTGAAAAGATGAAACATTACACTACTTCACAAGGAATAAGCAAACAGAGTAATTAAAAAAATCATACTGTATATATATATTCAGTATTTTGTTATTTCCTTCCATGATGTGAAGTGATGAATATTGTCCTGATACAACTTTGAGATAGCGACTGGAAGCGAAAGCCAGAACCCAGAGGAGGACTCGTCTCTGACTTCATTGCAATAATCCAAGTGCAATTATTGCAGCAGCCACAACAACAACAACAACAGGGTCACAGAACAGATAATATACACTGGAAGTTCAAAGGCAACAATTTAGATGAAGCTGCGCGTGTGTGTGTGTGTGTGCGTGTGTGTGTGTGTGCGTGTGTGTGCGTGTGTGTGTGTGTGTGTGTGTGTGTGTGTGTGTGGGATTATCTAGAGGAGGGAAATGGAAGCAGAGACAAAACGAGACGTAGATGGAGAGCGGTTCCTGGGAGAGTCCTCAGCTCAGGTCTAGATAAGAGAATTATGGCACGTCGAGGGGAGCAGACAGAACTCGCTAAGTCTGTTTATTAGCAGGCGCACTTCATTAGAAAGCCCAGATCAGGTTGATGAACACCTCTGCTCCCTCCTCTGGTTAGCCAGTAAATAAGCACCCGTCCGTCCTCCTCGTGGCTTTGTTTCTCTCCAACTGGCAACAAAGTGTCACCAACAGCAGGAAAAGGGCTGAAGGGAACGAAACGGCACCACTAAGTTCCTTTTTTTTTCTTTTTTTCCGGAAAGATTGATAAATATAGTGGAATCTCAATTAGGTGTTGTGCACGAATGCAGATATTAAAAATTTGGTCAAGAATCTAATTAGCTGGAGGTAATTAAACAGTCTCACACAGGGTCATTAATCTTTCCTGTGGACCTTTGATGTTTTGCATACTGTCTTGCAAGTCATTAATAAAATTCATAACGTTTTTCTTTGTGGTGTTTTATCATACCCCCCCCCCCCCCCCCCCCTTTTCACCCCCCTACCTTGTATCCTCCCTCCTCCTCCCCCTCCTTCCACTCTTCCCTGTAAGAGAGCCCAGTGCAAGTGTCAACACATCACAAGGGCCTCTCCTCTTGAGTTAATTTACTTTTTGTGCATATTACATTTTAAAGTTGCATGCACTGTGACCCCTCCCACCCCAGCGTGCCTCAGCCCCCTCCACCACCACCACCACCACCACCACCGCTCTCCTTCTTCCCTCGTCTTTTTTTTTTTTTTCTCTTTTTTGAGAGCACAATTACAGCGGCAGATCAAATTAAATTCTTCTGCAAGCACAGCTCATTTGGAGTGTAAAACATTCCTCGGCAGTGTGCAGCAGAGTGTGCGGCGTGTCAGCGCCTCGCAAGAGGGGGAAAGAAGAAAACAGAATTGTGTGGCCATTGTGTCCCCCGTAATTAAATCCCCACAATCAGTCCATCTTAAATCAGTCACGCCGTAAATATGAAAAGGGCCTGGGATGAGCTTGAGTACTTACTTGGCTGTCAACACAGCAGGGTAATATATGTTATGTAAATGTGCCAGAGATTATACCGACCGACGTAAATATGATGCTTTTAAAAAAAGACTGTGTACATGCGTCTGATGGTTTGGAAAGAAAATATAATGTATGTGCATGGACAAATGAACTCGAATGGACAAATAGAGTATGAAGACGGAAAGGGAATGATTTGAATAAATGCATGTTTGTATGGTGATAGTGTGTGTGTGTGTGTGTGTGTGTGTGTGTGAGAGAGAGAGAGAGAGAGAGAGAGAGAGAGAGAGAGAATCATGTGTGTACATACTGTACATGCAGATTTAAAAATGATTCACTGGAGATGTGTGTGTGTGTGTGTGTGTGTGTGTGTGTGTGTGTGTGTGTGTGTGAGTGTGTGAGTGTGTGTACAGCAAGTAACATCCGTGCACAGCTGTCATGGTTTGGGAATAAGTGTCGCTGAACCTCAGAAGGACTAGTTTTAAGGCCTGACAGCAGAGAATGATTCTGAGCAAAACAAAGTGAATAAAGCCAATGGTGTTTTTTCTGAGTCTCGTCAAAAACGTCACATGTTGAACACCTATGTTTGTAAAAATGTGCCAATACAGCAACAACGTACTAATTTCCGTAGGATGTGGACGCAAATGGCAAATGTGCCGTGTACCTGACCAGCAGCCCTTTCAAAATAAAACAGATGGTTCCTTATTCTTCCATGACGGTGGAAGTGAAGACTGGGCTCTAACGTCGCATCAGGCTCAATCTGCCACTAGGACTCTTTCTGTTTCTACTCTGTAATGGACGCGCTGCTCAGTCAATTCTACTTTTTTATTTAATCAATAGTACAGGTAGATGTGGATGCTATAGTTTTATTTTTCAAAATAAAAACTACCATAGTTAAAACTAATGCAATTCAAAAGTAAAGTACCCATCACAGTAACGTTCTTGAACAGGTATTCATTCATCTGATTTCTGATTTTCATGCTGAGATTGTTTAACTTGGCTGCGAATAATTTCAAAAGCAGGAGCTAAACATTAGTTTGTTAAAAGTTGGGATTCTTACGGTGATCTCCTGTTCACATGCTCCAAACTAATAGTGGATGTTCACTAGGAGACACTTTGACAAGATTTGGCCCCAATTAAGCCTCTGTGCACAAATTTGCCAGATGGAGGGGGGCAAAACTTTCATATTATACTTTGGCTCAGAGGTTTCTCTCTCGTTGCCCCAGTCAGGAGGAATTTGGATGAGATGGCAAACTGTGCGTCTAATTAGCTGAGGACTTCTTCGAAAGCATCTCTGCAGCCGTCCCTCATGCTCTGACGCAGGGAGGAATTCACATAATATTTGTGTTCTACTAAACTGAGGCAGGTCAAGAATAAACCTAGTGTCAGTTTAAATACATGTAATTTAATAAAAAGCATTTCATTACGGTGAAGCTGAACCTTCGTAAATCTGTTGACAAAAGCTTAAATATTAACATTTAAATGGCACAATAAAACCAATGGGTTGGTTGGTTGGTTGGTGAGTATTTATTTAGTATTTATCACTTACTTCAACAATGTAAAATATTATAATTGAATATGACATAATTGCTGTGCCAGTCCTTGCGTTGTTTTAATCTCATTTGGCAAATATAAAATGTGTGTTTTTGTATTTTATTTTTTTGGGGCGATGGTTAACCGTGAGGTTTTTTTTTTCAGCATGCATTTTTGTTTTGATCTCTCTCATTCCATGTGTCACTCTTTTCACTAAACTGAAACAATAAGCGTTTTTATCCTTGACTATTTAATTTCGTAGCCGACATGTCGTGTTGCCTCTGCTTTCACTGCCTTCTATCTATAAATGAATCTACTCCAGTTGTTGTGATGTAGTGCATGCAGCACACACACAACAAACACACTCCCTCACGGCGGGTATTTAAAACATCAAAATCTCATTCCTGGCAATGAGAGAGGATCAAAGGTTCTGTGAAGAACCACCTTCCAGCCTCACTGGTACCTTTGAAAGCGACTGGTGTTTGTGTGGCGAGCGCCGCCGCCGCCGTCCCGCTTCCTTTCTGGAGGGAGCCGAGCGACGCGGCGCGCGGCTAAATATAAACTGGCAGCTGCAGCCGTCCTCAAAGGCGCATTTCTCACGGCACTGGGGGCTGGAGGGAGGGAGGGAGGTATTCGCTTACCTGATAAAACAGCGATTGTCTCGGCGGAGAGCGCGCGCAGATAAAATGATTTTGAGTGGGAGCACAATGGCGGAGGTGCTTATGTTAATCCTGACACTTCTTTAAAAAAAGGCGGTAAATAAGATAAGCTTTCGCCTCAAGGTGAAGCGCGGGGAAGGAGGAAGGCCCCTGCCGCCACCACCACCTCCACCGCATCAACCAATTCTCCTTCAGCTAATTTTTCCTCCGCTGCTTCCCCATCCAAGTTTGTGTCATTGCATTTATTTGCATAATTCACACCTACTCCCCACATTCCCCCCCCAACAAACAATATCCTCTCCCTGTCCCTGCAGGAGCAGGCAGCGCGCTCCTACAATAGGTCGGCAGTTATAGGAATAATGCAGTACTTCAGCAGCTCACTGGTTGAAGTCCCTTCAGTGGGCGGGGCTGAGAGACAGTGTGTCTGCTGTGAAGGAGGACAGATAAGAAACAGTATGGTAACATATCACATTAATAAAACACAGAGTATTTGTAGACTACACCGGTGGCTGATCTGGAGCATAAACATTCAGCGATGCTGTCAGGAGTCAGAGTTGTGCCAGCGTTCCTGCAGCAGGATTCCAGCGTCATGCATCCACAGAGATGCATTCATCATGTCAGCGTGCAGAGGAACAACAAGCACCAAGACCAAAGGAAATGAATGGTGCCAGTTTGATCATGATAGTGTTTAATGTTGTGGGCTCCCATCCTTCACCTCGTTCGTGGTCCTCAGAGGTTACGCAGCAGCAGTGGGTTGTTGTTTCTTCCCGAACCCAGGAGAGCTGCTCTCTGGGGACCCACGGTGACTAACTGCATCGGTGGCAGCCGCCCGCCAGGTATTTCCCCACACAAAGAGAGTTTGTTTTGTTTCACATGGGTTATTTTTGTCTGTCTGTCTTTGTTTATTTCCTCTTTGGTTTTTTTTTTGCTTAATATTCATGTTTGTTTGCTTGAGTCATAATTTCCTTTTAGTCCTTTTGTCTTCTTTTTCTCTCTTCCCGTTTTAATAAGAAGGGTTGGAGGGGAATTTTTAATATTTTGTTTTTAGCTATGCCAATGCGCTTGTAACTAGCATAATTAAAAGTGCTTGTTAACAATGGCAGCTAATGAGCAATACAACCGTGTTAACAATGGAGGCTGATTAGACAAAGACAGGCTGATAAAGCTTCGCAGAGAGCTCACAGTCGGGGCTTCTCTACCTGAAGACACCTGTCTTCTGACATCTTCACCACACACAGAGATTAAAGGACGCGCAGAGTAATTGCAATTATTGTAACTAAGTCATCACATCCTTAATTGTTTCGAGGAGAAACGAAGGAAGTGCGCTTTCTGCCGCTGGAGCTCCGTAGGTTTTCTCGACAGGAGTCACGTTTGCGTTTGTGTTGCACCACAGCCACAACATGTTCAATAAGCACATATGGTTCCAGCTTTTGGTTTTATTCACAATCCAAAAATAAAACATGGGTGTAACAAATCAAAACGCGCCACTCGGCCTCCAGTCTGTCCTCATTCAGACTGAGTCAGTCTTAGTTTAAATCTTCATTTAGACATAGATTCTGTCCTTCTCGTTCCTATTCATATTTTCTTGTGTGTTTCCACCTGGGAGCTTCCCAGTGCACCAGCAGGCCTGCGCTGCTGGTCAGGGAGAAGTGAGCACAAGCAATTTGGGAGCATTCAAGCGTTCACCCACACATATATTGATATATTTGACATGACCAACACACTGTCCTCGATGTGAAACTGTTGCCTTATATAGAAAAATAACAATCTGTGCATGCGCAGTCTAACTACAAAATACCTGTCACTCACGCTTGTGTGCAAGTTAATCATAGACTGGACCAGAAGTACAGCATACAACTGTAGGTCTCCTACTCTCTAAACTACAGCTGATATTACCAGGAGAGATTTGAACCCAGTGATCAGAATGAGCTGGAAGATAAAAATCCCCTGGTTTTACTCATAGTGAGCACGGAAGAAAAATCACTAAATTATTTATTAACTGTGCAAGTTAACTTCCAATTTGTGAAAACAGGAGCTGTCAATCACTTGTATCTAATATATAATGAGATCAGCACAGTGCCTGTGCAGCTGTGCACTAGCTCTATTCTAACAGGCAGTGGTGGTGACCTGTGCCACAGTATGTAAAACGCCTGCAGTTTAACTGGGCTTTAACTCCGGCGTCTGTGTATTAATCACAGGACGTATTATTGTGCATGCGAATCCATCGGCTGTTGTGTGGCAAAGTGAGAAAGCCATTTAAATTCTATTATGCTGCAGCCGTCACCATGTATGTTGAACTTGGAGGGAGAGCAAAGCGGCCCGCGCCGCGCTTCCTCCTCTCTGATATGGAGAGCGGAGACCTTTTGAGTGATACAATGGTGCATTTACACGGAGGAACAGCAACCTGACACACCGTAAAGTACTTGTGAAAAGCCCTCAAAATGCGCGGGGAGCCGGTGGGGAAATGAAGGAGGCTACAGATAAGAGACGACTTGTAAAACATAATTATATTTCCATCGCCGGGGTGCGCGGCCGTTGAAAGGAATGCATTTAACCTGTGATTCATGCATGGCAAGAAGTTGTCGGGGGGAAAAAAAAGAACAGCAGTTAAATTGTGGAGGTAAGAAGCCTTGAATAAAGTGTAGCTAAGGTCAAACCATCTTATGAGAATAATTTGATTCGGTGCTAGTCTTCTCTCCTGCAGGCGTTCTCTGCAGGGAAAAGGATTATATCTTCCTGCGTCTCCTGCTCCCAAAGGATGGGGAAAGGTCTGCTGGTATTAAAATCCTGTGAGCAGGTTTGGGCCTGAATGACTCCACAAAGTGAAAGGAAAAGGTTGAACTGTCGACTTTGTTTCGTCCTGCTTCTTATTTTTTTTTTTAAAGTTGATTGGAAGTGAATTCGTTCATTTAAAATTGCTTCCTCGACGAGTTCAATTTCCCGTTGGCCCCCTGTTTTTTAAGAATTAATCCACAAAGCGTATATTTGACTTGGGAGAAAAGTACAGATGTGTATCAGGACTTTTGTGTGTGGTGGAAAACATTTGACGGGGCAAAGTGGGAACAAGCGCAGCTGTTTTATCAGATCGGGGTCGGAGCCCGTCAGCTGTTTGAATGGTGGCTTCTCCTGTTGCTTACCTCCTCCGCTTCCGCCTATTTAAGCGCGGCGGTAAACACAAGCCGTGTTTGGCGGCGGCCGAGGGAGAGTTTCCCATACGCTGCCTCACATCCGGTTCCTCTGGTACTGGCAAACATATCAAAGCGTTCGCAGGGGTCATTAAACGCTCACTGTCTTGGATATTGGGCTCATATATTTCAGATTCTACCCGATACGCGGGCACAGAACCCGTGGGACGACCCGTGTTCAGGTACACGACGCAGCCGGACTGGACTCCTCTCTGCAAAGAACTGAGTGGCTCCAATCAGGCAGATTTCGACGCGATGCTGCGCCTGGATCGCCTCCACTGAGCAGGTTGGCACAGTTTGAATCAGGCGAGCCGCTGCCGCCAGCCAACCTTCACGCGGAGGAACAACTTGCTATTCAAATGTATGCAGGACTTATTTTATTACCTAAAATATCCGTTTGGCAGAAATAAAGCGAACGGTATTAAAGAACAGTGGGGGAACCTTTTGAAGCACATTTTAGTTCTGTCAGTCTGTCCTGAGGAGATATTATTGGCACCGTCTGGTACAATATCTGTGAACTAGATGTGAAAGATCAGAGCGATATGTGGCCTCGCGGGATTTTCCGGCCCCGGTGGGACTTCAAATCGAGGTTAACCTCCAAAGCTGTCACCTTCATCCGTCCCCCCTCCACCTCCTCTCCTCCTCCTCCTCCTCTCTGCAGGGCTCGGAGAGTTTGTGTCTCAGCTACAAAGTGCCACCCAACTTGGCCAAAGCGTAATTGCAGGCGGATCAAAGTGGTTTGTTCTCCGGCTTGGTGGCGTGTGAAAGGTGATAACATTGCCGGGCGAGTCCTCGGGCGCCGCGCGCTGCTGCCCGGGCAGCACCGCACCAGCCTTCCTGTCTGGAGACAGAGGAGCTTCCTAAGCCGGAGCTCGGCAATTCTTTTCTCCAAATTGTAATTAAAAGGGAATAATTATTTCTCAGCGGTTGCGGTCCAAACAAACAGACTGACAGCTCCTTTCTTTTTTTTTTTTTTTTGGTGAGGGCCCACAGTTGATATCTCCCTGGTGACTTTTTGCAGCTTTCTGAAGCTGCCACTTCTTGCTGGTATTATCTTTGTCTCCAGCCCTGGCCCTTCGTCCCCGCGCTGCCGCTGTTGGCACCGGCCTTGCCCCTGCAATCCCTCTGTTCCCCGCTCAACTTTTTCTCGCCACATGAAAGCGGTCGGCCGCCGAGAGACTCGACCACGTGGCCTGGACGCTACCTTTCGCTCCCAAACTTTCCTGACCTAATTAGCACCAAATTAAATCGGACAGGATGCATGCATTATTAATTTTCCCAGGTTGGGGTGTGTGGAGGGGGGTTGATCTGTAAATAGACATTGGCCATGGAGCACATACAGTATCAGACATGTGAGGATGCATCAGATGCTGCCTCCCTGCCTTGACTTCATCTTAATGCAGCCACATTAGCAGAACAATGCGTCAATCGAGGTGCCTTCACGTTCCTGCCCCTCCTGCTGTTGTGAACCTACAACCTTCTTTTTTGGATCGTGCCCACATGGTGACACTGACTCAACTAAAGTCACTTTCTGAATCAGGATTTCATCATTTTAGACTTTCCCCCTGTCTTTGAAGCTCTAGAGGTCTTGTTTTTCACTTTGACGCTAGTACCTGCTGCAGCAGCTGATGAGAGGAGATGCTCTGCGCTCTTCAGGGATGGGAGGTGTCCAAAATACACTGAAGGCACTGAAACAAATGTATGAAGGGCAATTAACAGTTTTAAGCACTGAGTCATATTTATCTCCTGAACAAGCAGAGGAGCGGAGCGAGGGTCGGCTGAGCTTTGGCAGACGGTCGCCTAAACTAATTAAAAACTCTAGAGTTTGGACAAAGATGAAAACGTAACTGGCTGCGCAGTGGGACACATTTAGGCTGTGGTGATGTGTGCAACTGATTGGACTTTACAGAACACGGCACCATTTGACTACAAACAAACAACTAATCAGAAAAATGAGCTTTGTTTATCCAGTCTCCTCAAAAACACGAATTCTCATTCCTGCAGTGTCTTTAATTCCAACAAACCTCTCACACATTTAAAGCTCGCGTGACAGAGTGAGGCAGATTATGAGGAGGAGGCTTTCTGCTGCTTTATGTTCATCTTATTTTATCCAGATTTCTAGAATTTCTGTTGGTCTTTCTGCTGCAAAGGTCGTACTGGAAACATGGCAATAAAATGAGTCATTGAGATTTAACAGGTACCACAAACTTATTTATTGCTGAAAATACAGGCCATAACTGCGTGACACACGATGATTAAATGCTGTTGTTTGATTGGTCAGATATATGTTATTTCAGTTTTTGTAGAGATTTCAAAGGGTGCAAAGTTGAGCTTTATATAAGTAGTAGAATAATACAGAGGTCATCTGGGATTCTCCAGTTAAAAGCAGCCTTTTCTTTGATCGTTTTAATGTTTAGTCGGATGATTTAACAGGTTGAGAAATGCTACCGAACACGACAAACCTTGTACCAACATGTTGAGAATCAATACACGTTTTAGTGAGAAACACATCAAAGCGGCCGAGGTGTCACACACACTGAGAGGTAAAAGAGTTTTCACGTCGCCAGAGTTCAGAGTTAGACTCGAACACGGTTCACAGAGCCGACCGGAGCGAAACAGAGCAGGCGAGACGCAGGCAGCGATATGTAAAAGAGGGGAGATCAACTGCAGTCATGTCGTAGCCCAAGGCAAAGAGCAGCAGATGTAACAAAGACAGGGCCTGCGATTGTCAAGAGGCATGGATAATGATAGCTTTGCATGTAGGGTACAAGGCAAACATCAAGGCCGAGCGCATCTCAGTGCAGGACTTTAAAGGCTGCGGCGAGAAGGGGCCGAGGGAGCGAAGATGGCGCCAGCGAGGCCCCCAGTGGCGTTCCTGCTGATGGCAGAGGCAGGTAACCGGGAACAAAGCAAATTGGATGGGTGCATTGTGTCAGGCTGGTCTCTGTGTGGAAAGTTTCTCCGCTCCCCGCTGGTTTGATCCTCCCCGTCCCCCGGCGCCCGTGCGGACGAGCGGGAGTCCAAAGCGAGGATGCCGACGATGACGAACGCCAGCCCGTGAAATCCAGGATGAATATACAGGATCTAATACCCGCATCCAAGTTCATGAGACGAGCATCGGGGCACTTTTATAACATGTTAAATGAATAATTTGGGAAATAAATGATGTTTGCGCCACAGCTGATGTTCTTCTGTCGCTTGCATTAAGTCGATATGTGACAGGATACAATATGACTGGATTTATTAAAGAGAATCTTCTCCCTTGAACATTTGGCCTGGGAAATATGTTTGCTCTCTTCTCAGTTGCTATATCATAGACTTCAGGAGCAATTAATGAAATGATGATGGAGAGCTGGAGTTAGTTCAGGCAAGCGTGCAGCATTTCCCCTCTGAGTATTTATGTCTGGGTTCCGTGTGTATTTTGGTAAAGAGTGCAACTTTTCACTTGGCGGGACTCCTCTTAATGACCGTTGGCTGCCAAATGTTTCTTCAGAAGCCATAAACATCATTTTTCCACAGCCTGTTCCTTGAATATGCACAACAAAAATAACCGTCTCAACTTTATTCCGCGTCCAATCCAATTATGAATACTTTGAAAAGTTCATCAGTAATTGCCAGACAGCGCTGTCTTCAGCGAGGGCTGCGCAACAACAGGCAGAAAAATGAGATTTGTTTGGGAGCAGAATGGTTGTACGACCCCAGCAAACAACGCGATCCGTGTTCAAACGTGGTCATTGGCCTGTGGCGATGGCTTTGGATTGTTTTGTGCAGAACGGAGAGATTGGATGATGATACCGATCCTGATTCAGCTTCACTTAATGTTCTGTTCATCTTGTTGCCACTTCATTTTCGATCATTTGGGGAAATAAAAAAACAAACACTTGCTGTACTTCACTTCTCTTCAGGCTGAGAGATACTGCATCACTGTGTGTTGGTTTTTAAGGCCAGAAGTCCGTTTGACCTGGACCACTTTTTTCCCTCTATCTCAAATACACCTGCTCCTCTCACATCTGACCCAACAGGACTTTCTGTTGTTCTGGTGACTTCAGCGACTTCCCATCTGATTTCTGAGCCATGCATCATTTCTTTCCTATGGCTAGATGCAGATGTAAGTACCAGGGGTTGTTGCTAAGGGGCAACACATTCCCCATGAGACCACAAAGGCTTCTCAGCCCTCGGCTCCCTGCGCTCCCCATCGTCAGGGGGACCAGTGCGACGCCTGGGCCTGGTGCGTCCTTCGGCCCCAGGCCACTGGTGGATGTGGCTATTGATGGCTGGGGCGACGAGTGTGGCTCGCCGGCTGGATGGGACGCTGACGAGATGTCTGGGATGACAGGACCGGCCTCACACGTCTCATTCAAAGGTTAAGCATGCTATTATGGGCGTCTCACCGAAGCCGGCGATGGCGGCGGCGAGCCGCGCTGATGGCCTGTGGTGTTTTCTTCATGATTAGACTTCAGACTAGCCCATCTGACTGGTCCACTCATGAATCTCTGAGAGCTGAATGCCAACGAGGCTGTTAGTGGGGACCAAGTCTCAGAAGGCGGCATGTTACAGTCAGCGCATACATAGCACGGGGCTAAATATGAAGCCAGCCTCCGGACGCTTTTCAGATTTCCCCATTGTTTGACACCATTTCAGCTGTCAGGAATTAACAGCAGGCGGGTCTTATGACTCTTGTGGTGACGCCCTGAAATCAGCCTTGTGCTGCTTGATACGTTTTGAATGTGAAACCTGAGACACAGGGTCTCAGACGTTTAAATGACGCGAGCAGACACACAACGGAGCAAAGCTGCTGTTCACAGCCTGCTATTATCCTCTGTGCCGCATTCTTCAAACCGTGATGTTGACTCATCCTGGGTTCTGGCCTCTGCATCCAGATCGGGAGCAGACGGCTTGAGTTGCCTCAGCCCTGGGCCAAATTAAAATCGAAACACTTAATTACTCAGAGCGTTTGCTTCAGGCTGTCTGGATACCCAAATGGTTTGCATCTCTGACACATTACTACTCAAGTCAGGCAGACTTAATAAATGTCTTTGGAGGCTTTTCAGCTCGTATGTGGAGCCAGGTCTGGCATATAACTTGTGCCCAGCAGTAAAACTGGCTTTGTTTTCTTCGTATTCCTATTAGTCATATTCTCCATCTTACTGAAATGACAGATGAGCTTCATCTAATTTACATGTCCCACAGCTTCCAATGTATACATGCTGCATGTAAATCTGCCTCCCAGTAAATAAAGGAACAGGGCGAGTCCAGAAGTTCACTTTTAAAGAACTCGGCTGTAAACTGGTGTTGTTCTGTACAGTAGGTGCGCTTCAACTACCAACCTACAGCAGGGATCTGCAGGATTGTTTGTCTACTCATGCAAACTTCACCATATCCCTCAAAACTAAAATTAAAATCTGGCTAAATGACAGAATTTAAACAAGCGATTAAACCACCTCATTTCTTGTTTTATCACTTCTTATTATTCGTGCGCCGTGCACAGCCTCCGGTCTCCAGAACACATCGCGCTCATAAGCTGCAGAGTTTTCTGAAGTAATTTTCTCCCTGAGCTTCAATTTCTTGCATTTCCAAGCCAGCGCAAATATTTGGAAAGGTGATTTGTTGCAGCGATGAAGTGTCTGCCTGGAGCCAGCGAGAACCTCTTTGCTCTATAATAATGAGCGGCATCAGAACAAGCAAAGTTGTGCGGCAGCTAAGCGAGAGTTTACTCATGTGGGACTGCGCCGCTGATGAAAGTGAAAAGCCTCTACACCCTGAAATTGTGACAGGACCCCTTGAAAGCCAGAGCCCTTGTTTATCAATTTGCCTTTAACATCACAAAGACAAAATGACGTGCGTTGCGGAGGAGCGCTTTGTTTCATCTGGCTTCAAAGCGCTCCCCACCCCGCTCTCTTTTCTCCCGCTCCCATTTCAAGTGTGAAGTAAAGGTTTGCGTAAACATATGCAGAGCGTCGCCCCCTTGAAGACGAACAAGTTGCCGGTTTCATGTCTGCGCGTCTGATTCTTTATCCTGTCTCGCGCCTTTCTTTCCCGCGCTTCTGAGAGAAACATCCCTCAAGGCGTGTGTACACAATGAATAAGCCTGTTTTGACAAAGCAAGGTGGAAGGCAACGTATGTAACAATCTCTCCTCTGCTCGGCTCCGCTCGCCTCTCGCTCCCTCGGCATCTTTGTAGTCTCCGAGAAGCCCTTCGTTCTCGGCTCTGACAGGGACCGCTCCGTGCCCGTTTCATGTCGGCTTGACGGTCAAGGATAATGGTGCGTCGTGGGACCGTTGTCATCCCTGTCAATAGGACGGTGGAGGGAGTGGTTGGGGTGGGGGGGGGTCCCTGTGAAGCCGCTGTCGGCTCCGGACACACACTATGTGCCGGCCACTCAGGTCACTTAACGTCGGCTTGATTAGTTCTGGCGGTGGCATCATGTGCAGATTCGCTTTCCCGGTGTGTCATCCTTGAATGACTTGTCATCTTTTGATAATCCTCTCTGTTCTCTGACGAACCTCCGCACTCCTTCTCCACAACCTCAGCACACACACACACACACACATGCGCTCTCTCCTTTTAATTTTACATTCACGTCTTCTCAATGTCAAACAAAGCCTTGAAAACTACTGATCATTTTTTTCTCTTTTTTGTTTGGATTGAATCTAACAAGGATCCCTTTCTCTTTGATGTAATTAAGCTCCTGAGGCTTGATCTGGGCGTCAGAGTTAATTTTTCCCGAGCATCGCGGGGAGCTATCAGAAGACTTCAGATGTCAGGCGCTCTTTCAAGCTTCACGGCACCTCGTTTTTCCTCCACCTCACATTGGGGGGAGGAAAAACAAACTGACTGGCCTGACGTGGCTGAACCCCCTCCGCTCGCTGCCCAACACCTTCCCCGGTCTAATAGTCCCCCTTATCTCCACGGCCCGATCCCCCAGGCCCCTTTTTGTGCAGCCATCAAAATTGCCCACCTGTAGCCTGAGGGCGGGGGGTGGAGGGGGGTGGAGGGGGGGGTGGGGCTCGAGGATCGTCTTTGCTGATTCCTTTTAACGGGAGTCGGCTTCTGTTGAGCAAGCAACCTGTGTCACTTCCACCTCCTCCATCACTAATGATGTGTCAGAGGACACCCACGGTGAGGCGCCCTCGTTTCCGTCTTTCAAGGCAAGCCAGTCCAATGCCACCGCGGAAATTATTGACAGCAATTTGTATACATGCTCCGATAGTCACAGGGAAGGAAGTGGCCTTAGGGGAGGCGCACGGCCCTCGCAGGAGTCGCTAAAAGATGGAGGCAAGGCTAAGTGATTCCCTGCCTGAAGCTCCCAAGCAGCAAAATAATTAGCCCAGGTCAGTTTCATGTGAGTGAAGGAACATTTGGCCCATTTGAAGGACTGAGCTCTCTCTGCTGTGACTGGTCATCGTCCTTTATAAACCGAGTCAAAGTTTAGTGGGGTGGATTCCGTTCATGGCCCGATGGCTGTGAGAAGGAAGAGACTCAGAGACAATGCCCTGATTTGTCCTCTAGCTTCAGTGTTTAAAGTCGACCCCCCCCCCCGACCCTTGGCTGACAGACACTCAGCCTGTGTTCAAAGCATAATCTTCAACCTCTAGGTAGCGCCGCTCAAGCTTGAAAACAAAATCTTCATAAGACAGGGAGGAAGTGGAGGGAGTCAGAGGAGGGGGGGGGGGAGTTCTTGGAATAAAGGCACATTAGACAGACAGTTACTCTCAATTGCTGAAACAATAAGCCCTATTTATCGCCCATTTGAAAAAGGTTTGACGTGGCGTCGAAACAGAGGAGGCTTTCATCTCCGCGGCATATTAAACTGTCACAGTGCTTAACTTTAAATTAAGGTGACATGCCAGTGACTTGGGGATGTCACTAATAGTGCAATGGCGACCTGCTAATAGAAGTACAATGTGACACGTTTGCTTTAACTAAAACCTCCGCTGTCAGATTACGCCTGTGACATCTTAAACTTTTCATACATTAACATGACACTTGGAACAAATGCAATTTGGCTTTGAGAGTGGGACAAAAGGAGGCGTACGATTCCAGGCGGCGTGAACGCCATTGTCACATAAAAGGATGACATTTCCTTCTACAAGGTGACTGTAATAAATCACGTGTGGGAAGCGCGTGGCCTTAGGACACCTGTCCTAGAGGTTTGAGCTCACTTCTGTAGCTTTACAATAATGTTGTCATAAACACGGGTGAACTGGTAAAAACCTTGTGTCTGATCTTTTCCTGAGGGTAAAACTAATTTCTTGTCCATAAAGGCTTTTTATAAGACCTTTAACAGCCGCTGGAGGACTTTGCTCTTCTTCTGGTCCGATCGCCTGCTGTGTGACATAACTACATTCTCTGCCTCGCTTTTTTATTTTTTTTGTAAATTTCGCAAACAGTCACATTTTATTTTGTGACTTTAAATTTGCCCTCTTAGTTTCTACCACTGAGCCCTGATTAGAGGCCTGACGCTGACTCAACTATCTGTTCCTCCAATTAATTAAAGGCCGTCTGTTCTGTTCCCCACGACCGTGCCAAGTGTGGGGACAAGCACGCATTAACACACATACCATAGAAAAGCTCCACGTACGGCACGTCTGTATTTACATCACGTGGCGTCCGACAGGAACGCACGCCCTCCGGCCGTCGAAACTTCGGCCGCGCCACCACAATGCCTGGGGTCACAGAAACAATTAGGAGAAACGATTGGAGAGCAGTCGGTTTACTGCACAACGGTACAGTTTGAAGCCGTCCATTGGCCTAAATAAACAGGAAGCGTTCAAAAACAGAGAAGTCCAAAATCAGTAAAGATAATCATCCTCCAACAACAATTGAGACTTTGTGAAATGCACAATTTAATACATAAATATTTGATGGAGGGGAGGGTGTGCTGTAGGCTTGAAATGTTATGTTAAACCAACTCAGAGAAGGTTCTATATGAACTGGACAATAATCCTGTAGTTATGAACACGGTTCTTCCTGGTTAATACACCTCCAAAGAGAATGCCATTCATTTCTACCTGGCTCTACATGCATGTGTAAAAACCTCTGCGGGCTCATCCTCCTGCTTAGCGTCAGGGCTAATTGGAGAAAGGGGGGGAGCGGGTGAGAGGGGGACAAAAACTGTAAAATCCCCTAATTCCTGGATTATAATTTAAAATATTCCAAAATGCTAATCAGGGAATTGCAACCAACAAAGGGATAATAAGACGGTCATCCAATTACTGGCATTCTCTCCCCGTTCGGAGGGGTCTGAGCAGACCTGGAGCCCGAATGCGCCTCTGTTTCCTTTTTAGCCGGAGACAGAGACACCGCTCAAGCTGTGAGCAAACACCAGCGCTCCGGCTAGGCCCTCCCTGCATCTGCCTGTCTCACAAATATGTTAATTAGGGTCCAGATATTCACACACTTAATTAGCCAGGGCCTAGTTGTTTCATTTTGATTGGGGGGAGGAAAAAAAAAGGAGAAAATGAGAAAGATGGGGTGAAAAGGAGGGGAAAAAAACCAAAGAGGTTTTACTTTTCAATGGCGAATTAAAATATGGCCTAAAGGTGATGAGGAGGTTTTGTTAACTACTGTACTCAAATGAACTTTTCTCCCCCTTCTCCTACGGCAGAAGGGGAAAATCCAGCGCGACTGAGATTAGGCTATCGTTTGCCACTGAGCATTTCCATTTGGAACATGAAGTGATTGCGCTAATTGAAGTGGCATTCATTACATTAACATATTAGACGTCAAAGATGAGCCGTGGCTGCCCCCTGTACCTACACGCCGCACCGGGAAGACGCCAGAGCCGGGCCAGCGGATGGATGGGGATTGTTCTCCGCTGCTCAGCGCTCGAAGAAAATTGCTCGCCAGCTGCCACAATAGGCGTCATTAGACATGAAATTAGAAAATTTTCGGGATGAACTGTTCACATAAAGGGGTGAAGGATTTGACACAAGCATTCTGACGTGTGCGATTTAGCAAACGCCTCCCAGCGTCTCATTGCCAAGTGTCTACTCAGACATAATGGAGCAAAATGTGGTTGGCCCATTGTCAGAGGGTTGACTGCGTGACTGCAGGAGGAAGAGCGGGGCGGAAAAACAAAATTCAGTTAGAACGTGTTTAACAGCAAGTCAGCGATCCACCCACTCTCAGCTGAGCAGAAATTAATTTCTGCATTTGTTCAGTTTTCTTATTTATCTTCAGTAGCCCATTGCTGAAGTCATCTCAGATATCACTTGCATACAGGAATATTACGATCCGTCTTCCTTTAAAAAGCAGCTTGGCATATTTATTGGCGCGCCGTGCTGAGCCCCCCCCTCGCCCTCTCCCACCGTCCTCGATCCCCCACGCAAATACAATGACCCAAATACAGTCGGAGGGAAGGAGGGTCTAGACGCGGGATCGTCTTTGCCCTGTGGCGCCCTCTCATCCCCAGGTATTTAACATAAACATATCCCCGCTGCTCCGCGGATGCAGCGTCTTGTCTTCAAATGTGCTTTGTTGAATGACGAGTGTAAAGCAAACGGAGGGTTCTTCGTGCCAACTGTTGAAGCGGTCCGGGAACGGGTCTGTGGGTTCATGTAGGTGATGCCTGTTTATCATAAATAATGCATGCATGCGTTTGACCCACAAAGACCTCGCACACCTGTAGTCGAGCCCATTAACATTTCTAGGGGTGTCTGACGCAGATTTCTATACGAACACTTTTGTAACTCGCAGCGCAGCTACCGCACAAAACCTCTTAATGTGCAGCCGAATCAGTGCAATATGTGCAGTAACAGCGCTCTGCACTCGGAGCGGTATCTGACCCCATGGCAAACATCCACCACCATCCGAGTTAGGAGACGCACTCGCAGATCCCCGGAATATTTCGGAGGAATTTGACACGGGTCCAAAAGCAGTCCCCTGGCTTTGAGAGTATGTAAAACACTCTTCTTTGCCGGGTTTCTTTACCTACAGCTGACTGGAGCACCAGCTGGTGGCGAGCGGCCAAGACTGCAAGGCATTCGCTTTTACTCGTGGGCTAACTGCACTGCTGAACCGCTCTGGGATTTGCTCTGCATTATAGGAACGGACCGCAGTATAGATTATTAACAGGGGGAGTGCGTGGGCGGGCTTATTTCTGAGTTTCTTGTCTTTTTCATAATTTTTTGTTTTGATTTAATTTAAACAAGAATCATCTAAACGTCCTCAGACCATGGATGTCCATGGTACAAATTGTTATTCTCAGACGTCAGACTATAAAATAACTATTGCTGCTGTGCATCACAAAGCTCAAAAATCCAATCACTTTTCTTTTATTTCCTTTTTTCAAAACATTTTAAGCGTTTCACTCCACGGAGCAGCAAAGTAAACTGAAATGAGTGCCTTCGCGTCAGTAAAAAGATTCTGGCAGCCGCTGCAAACCTGGACCTCAGACTCTATCGAAAACCATGCGGGAATACAGACGCATGCTTAAAAACAGCTTTAGACCTCCTTCTCCTAAGATGCGAGGACGCACCTCTTTTCCATCTGTGCCGCACGAGCGTGACGTGACTGGGAGGGATTTGTGTCCGTCAGTGTCAGTCAGCAGCAAACTTGGCTCCACTCTTGTCAAACCACAAGTGCGTTTCTACGTCGATAGAGCAAAACAGAGGACGAGTGGAGGAGGAAAAAAAAATCTCCTGTCAGCTATTCTTACATAAAATATTAGAATTCTCATTGTTATGAAGACTTGCGCTGAGAAAGCCTAAGCCTCTTGACTTATGAATTTTAAAACTATCCGGAGCGCAGAGAGGGGAGCCGTTTTCCCCACTGACCTTAATCTCAAATAGGTCTTAGAGACAGGTAGAGTGATAAGTGGACTAAAGCGATTCCAGTTTAAAAGAATGGGAGCTAAGCCCACTTTGTGAGGGCGTGCGTGGACTCTTATCGCTGGCGGGTGACAAACCGATCCAAACTCCAGGTTCCAGAGGAGCGTCTGGGTGCGCGCTGCCAGCCGGGCTAATGCATAGATTAGTTTACACGTTTGGCTCCAGTGCCAATTGGATTAAGCCTCATCACACTGGGGGTATTTCCACATTGTTTGACAGTCTACAAAGGGTCAGCGTCGGCACCGGGGCTGTGATGGACTTAGGCTAAATCCTTTTTTTTTGGGGTGTGTGGTTATCTAAACACATTGTGACCGAAAATGTCAGCAGCGTTGAGAAATTTGTGCTTACTGTAAAGCTTCGGAGCGGCACCTTCAGCTTCTGTCGCCGGCGCTGGGAAGCGATTGTTGCGTTTTATTCCTAGAATAGAGGCTGTCTTGTGCCCCCGGGGCTCCTGTCACCCTGATCCCCCCCGTTCAAAAAAAGGCCCCGTCAAGATCCAAATATCAGTGACAGGCACCGTATCTAACGCGTCTACAGTTAGCCGCAATCAGAGTCATCACTTTGAACTAGTTCACAGAAAGGCGCTTTATTTTCCAAGCGAAATCGTTTGGGTTTGCATTAAGGCCGGGAGGTTTATTTGATTAAGGCTGGAGCGGAGCATGGGAACTCAAGGAGGGGGACTTCGGCGGCATTCCTCGCTAATATTTATACCAATCCCTCGGCTTGTAAATCATTTATGCACGTTCCCACTCGAACGCCAGAGTCAAGCACGAATTAGGGTTTGTAATAATAAACTAAGCTTCTACTCGGGCATTGTCTTGTGTCAGATCAGAGGAGGAGGGTCAAGAGCAACTGGACCTCCAGGGCGCCCCGGGGATCCCCCCCATAACCCGCACAACGTTGCAGAGGGTTTTAATTGCCCCCACGCCCCAATCCTCTCCCCCATGACGGTGTCCGGGCAAACAGAACGGTCCTGATAGCGTTGTAATTAGAGGGAGCGTCCAGGGGGAGCGGGCTGGTGACTTCCAAATCCACTGCCCTTGTTAGCGATGCTTGGCGCCGCTCCGTTGTTACAGATGTCAGTAATAGAGCGCTAATAGAGATCCATTACCCTCAGGTTGGGTGTGTGTGCGTGCACCAAGCCTTATAAGATTACTACGCTCGTCGCTGACCCCGGCCTCCTTCCAAAACCCATTACTTCATTTGATCCAGCCCAAAGGTGGCTGCGGGTCCGGCACCGCGTTGATGAAGACGGCGATTTGATTATCCTGCACCGTCGTCGGAGATCGGGGATCGTAAGTCAGAACCGAGACGGGAAATATTAGTAGAGAAGAAGCAGGGAAGGAGTAGAGAACAATAGAATAACAAATTACATGTTGCCCCCAGGACAGAAGGTAGACAGAAACATTAAATTAATGAGCCCAGAAGAACTTTGTCACAAATGAATCGTGTAAATACATTGATCTTCGCTCCTCTTGAGTCTGTTTTCTTCCTTTGCTATTTTCTCCTCCCGCCTCGGCAGCCTAATGATTTCTTCCCCTACCACTTCTCCATCGCAGAGGAAGAGGAAAAAACCTGTTCTGTTTTTCACCGGCGCTGCCTCTCGGTAAACACTCTTCCTTCTTATCTGCATGCTGCCTCCTCCCGAGGCTATGGAGCAGATTTTTCATTTAGCTAAAAGCTCGGTAAGAGGTCTATGAGAATGATAATCCTACCACAGGCCGCAGCTGGCGCTTCCACGGCGCAGATGATTAGTCGGGAACATTTTGCATTCGACCTGGAGAAATTCTCTCAGTGGGAAGTTAGCATCCGCTTACTGTCTTTTTTGGCGGGGCCCCACTCATGGCCCTGACCCCTCCCTCTCGCTGTCTGCACACACACACACACACACACACACACACACACACACACACACACACACACACACACACACACACACGCGCGCGCGCGCGCACACACACACACACGCACACACACACACACACACACACACACACACACACACACACACACACACACACACACACACACGCTTCCTTTCCCTCGCTCTTTTGTAATGGATGATGAGAGGAAAACTCTGGCGTGCGCTGCCCTCTCTTTCTCATCTCTAAATACCATCACTCCTGTCATTCTCCTCTAAGCTCAGTGACCTTCGTTAAATACATTTCTGATTGCTTTTGATGGGGAATCGGCACCCTGCCGGCTCAAAGGGGGCGTCTCTGAGCTTGGCACATCCCGTTTCCAGGTAAGTGGAGGGATCCCCCCGACAGAATTAAGGCGGTGAACAGGAGGAACAGGTCATGAATGCACTTATCTCATTTGTCTGACAGGTTTAAACGTTTATTAAAGGCCTCGGCACTAATTCCCTCAAGCAGGTGTAAGCTTCCGTTGAGGTGTGAATTATATCCATTGGTGCAGATAGGCTCATAATATGATGAATGCAAGCAGAGCTTTTCCAGGTGGAAATTGAATAACTCATGGTTTCTGGGTGTAATCCATCCACGCATTGAGGAAGACAAATAGAGCTGAAGGGAAGGCATCATCAGCGGCACCACACACTGCATTAATATTATTGTGCACGCCTCCTTAATGAAACAGGAAGTTGAGCCGAAATCCAAACCCTGTGGATTTGTATGATCATTTTAAAGTCCACCTCTGTTGGAGAAGGGAACTAACCTCACACCCCACAGCCCACAGTGTGTGCGTTCCACGCACCGAGGGAGCACATGGCGCTTGTTGCACCATCGGAGCCCCGGGTCACGTCACAACAGGCCTGCACTAGGGTGGATGGACAATGTTCACCCATGCAACAAACACAAATGGGTATTTGCTTTCCTCTGAGCATTATCTGCCTTTAGTAAATACAGCTGTGATTATTGCTCAGGGAATTTACATACTCCATATAGATCAAAATCCCCAAATTCACTGACCTAATGCGTTTTCACTTGCTTTTTCACCATTTCAATAAACATTTGTGTTTCGTCTGCTTGTTTTGGACACAGTGATTTTCCTTATTCCGTGATGGGAGGATGTACAGCAGCTCAACCACAGCAGCTACTGTACAATCACTTATGTGTGAATATTGGACCTACCCACCCTTGTGCCAATGAGTGTCAAAGCTGGGTTTAAAAATTTTATCTGATGCTGTATTTTTACTTTGAACAAAAGCGTTTTTGTTTAAAACTTAATATGTAGAGGTCATTATTACGGCCTCTGCTCTGAGGTTGAGTTGACTTCCATCCACACAGGATAAAAAGGAGACCATTCAATGATTGTGGTCTGTAAACTGTGCACATTAGCTCTGTTGTAGCTGTTTATAGATCTGTGTAGTTTATAATAAACGTGAACACTTGTTTAAGCTACTGTACGGACTTGGGAATTTCTCAGTAATTTGTGTTCTTGTCTATAAATTAACGGTCAGAGACACTAGAGCTGCATAAAACAGATAGGGGCCAACTGAACACAGGCAGGCATCGTACAAAAGGCTAATCAGACAAACTACAACACTCGAGAGCAGACGAACTGATAAGTGTAGTATGTTGGGGAAGTCCTGGAACAATGCTGTCCACAGGTAGAGTCCATTGTGATGATTAGTGCACGCAAACAGGAAATGTCACAAATATAAAAACAAAAGTCTTTGACTTTGACTCGACACGTACTGTAGCTAGTGTTGCGCTTCAAAGCAGTTTGTTGCACGTTTTTTAGGACATTGGGGACTTTTAATATATAATAATTAAATATATATATATATATATATATATATATATATATATATATATATATATATAATTAGTGAAAATAGCTGAAGAAATGGACAATATTTCTAAAACATGTAATAGTCCACTCCATGTGCACTTTGTCCTAAAACACAGATCAATAACACAGTGTTTTTTCTCACAATGCAGTAATATTTTTAACCCAGCAGTGGGGGTCATGACCCAGCGTCTGAGCCATATGTTTCTCTGAATTGAAACGACTTGTGACAGTGTAACGAATGTTTGACTTCAGGGGGAATTTCGGAGGAGTTTCCCCCAGCACTGAAGTTCCATTGTCATCGCGGGCTCTAAAAAGGGCAAAACCATGTTGGCTGGATGCAGTCATGTGACCCTGAGTAATGACAGTCGTGACCCATTTGCGCGATGATAATTATCCATGCACAGCCACAGGGCGCTGACCTCTGAGCGGGGATGAAAACAAAGCCGCCTTTGCCAGGCAGGAGCGCATCCTTCCCAACATGCTCCACCTCCACCACACTCCATATACATACATGTATTTTATAGACGCGCCTTTTGTAGAGCACATGAACAGAAGCACGTGTGAGCTGGATTCGCTCCGTTTATGCCTCCATGATGTCTGACCTTGACAAATTTTCAATTATGCACCAGTGACTTTCTGGCATTTGTAACAGAATCAACCTTCGGGTCCTTTTGTGATCAGATTTAACATCAACACACTCTTGAAACAATAAATCAACGGAGGCGAGTTATCTTTAGCTTTTTCATTTCGCCATTCCGTCGGCTGGCGATCGGAAGATAAAGACAGGAGGATGAAATCTGATTTATTTTTGCATCTGATGTTAATGATTGGGGCTTGATAAAGCCATGGGACCTCTGAACTTATCAGATTTAAAATCATTACACAAGCAGCTTCCCATTTACCGTAATGATGAGACTGTGTGATCCTCAAGCCTTATCACAGTCATGATTAGATTCTATCATATTGAATATTGAAAAAAAAAATGTGAACCTCGAATCAACATCTGGTTTGTGGTCACAGAGACCACAGTTTTACTGAATTCTTATGCATCGCAATCAAAGGTAAACCTTTGATGTTTGCTGCAGGCAGATTAACTTTAGATTTGCTGAATTTCTTTCAATAATGAAAGTCGTAAACTGATCAAAAGCAAATTCCTTCATTACCTCCGCTTGGGAAATACAGCGACTGTTACTGTTGACCTGGATTCCAAAGCGTACGAGCTTTAAAATGGGCTGCCGAGAGTCGAACCGTGTCTTGTAACAACATAATGGAGACGCAGCTCCTCCAGTTCTGATTCCTGAAGCTGTGCTGAAGAATCTTGAAGCCGTGTCTCGAGTGAGAAAGGAGAAGAGACGAGATTAGAAGCGGAGAACCTGGCCCTGCGTCGGTGAGCTGGGCTCCTTCTGCCGCTGTCTGCGCTGTAAGACGGTTGAGTATCACACCTACCAGGCAGATCCAAAATTCAAACACTGAGTGCCAAGATCTTTATGTGGATTCCCTGCTTCCAAATAGCTTAGGATTATTCTCTGTCTAAGCTAATACCTGGTGAGGAAGTAAAGCCTGAAGGATGGGATTATTTAATATGGCATTTTTAATGTGTGACACACTAATCACATCTCAGAACAGGAATACTTCAACCATTTAACTTTCGTCAAGGAAGGAGAGACGGGTTTGAGGGGGAGTAAGCCTCCTTCCTTCCTTCCTTCCTTCCCTCCTTCCTTGCTTCCTTCCACCTCCTCGTATCTCAGAAACCTGCTGCAAACGCGCGGTGACAATGACACATTGTCATGCCTTTGAGGGGGGGAAACGAGAGCGCGAGGATGACAGAGACAGAGCAACCTCCGGAGCAGGAGTGAGGGAAGTTTTTATTCCCACTGTTGTGGAGAAGCAGGGCAGACACGGCGACACGGGGAGTCTTTGCTAAGCATTACACATCAATCCCAAGGCCTAGACGGCAGACAGAATTACTCCTCCGTGTGCTGATAATGATTTCACAATCCTTGCATACCGGCGCCCGAATCTCCCACGGATTTGCGGATAAAGCCGAGTTTTCTCCCGGATTCCAAAGTTTAACAAGGTGAAGTAGACGAGCCGCGATTTGACCAGTGACTGGCTGAGGAAATGCTTGACAGCATTGGACGGGGAAGGAGTCGGCGAGGAGGCTTCAGACACACTCGCCTCTATCTCCATCATCTGTCTGTGATCATTAATGGTTAAACATCTGAAGCGTTGCTATTATATCAGCATGAAAAGTTATTAAAACACACACACACACACGCGCGCCGGCCCCGCGCCGCTCTGTCTTTAAGGATCGCGCTCTGATAGTGATGAGGAAATCAATGAAGGGCCTGAGAGCAGCCGGTCTGGCAGACTTGACACGCAACAGAGGAAGGTAAATTATTGGAACTTTAATTACTTTGATCCGTCATGCATTGTAGCATTGTGTCAGAGAAGTCAATGCCATGACAGACACCGAACAAAGGGCAGCCACGCATTTTCATAACATCTTCACTCCCTTTTCCTAATGCCTGATTAAAGCCGGGTGTGGAGGACCGCGAGCCCCCAGCCCCTGTTTGGAATCCTTCCCCTTCCTCTGCTCTGCGTGCATGCGCTGATTTAGAAACTCATTTTGAAAGCTCTGTTTACCCAACTCATTACTGAAGTCAGGGATTGAATGCCGCTCTATTATGGGCCTTTGCACCACGGCTTTGCAAACAAGCACAATGCGGCGTGCTATCACCATTATCACATTGTATGACCGTAATGTATCGCGGTGTTTTCAAGCCATAAATATAAGGCCGTGTTTTCAGCTAAATTAAGAAGGATTTGCCTCCACAATGAAGCCTGTCCTTTTCTGAGTGGCTGCACAGGAAAACAATGACAAAAACCCCACAAAGTAAATGAGCGAGAGTGAGAAATTTCTTTTTTTTTATCATCAAAGGGTGTACAAAATTACTCCCTTTTCCCGATTTCATGAATATTCTGCCACTTAGCGTTGGGATGAATCTGCAGGATTGTTCTCTGGGCTGATAAATGGCCGGCATGTGTAGTAATTTAGAAGCGCACATTAATCTCCAATGGGGGGAACAGATAGGAATTGGAAAATAAAAGGTAATTGATATCCAGCGAATGGGCAGAGCCCCTGAAAAAGTTGTGCAGATAAAACGAAGGTGATCATCTGCGGTGCTAATTGCACCAAGTGCAGTATGTGAGCTGAGCAGGACAGAGAAGCGCTTTGTTTTAATTCTTCCTTCGTGCGTTAAGTGCGATTAAGCAAAACGGGCGTCTGTGTAGAAAGTGAAGGGACCAGCTCAGAGGAATTGTCAGCTGTCATCAAGGAAGGAAGCTGCTCTTGACTGGAGTCTTAATTCATTAGCGGATCAGGGATTTGCTAACTTCAGTCCTAATCGTCCACCAACTGATGGTTTATATGTCTGTCTCTGAGTGATTTGTATTTTATTGTATTCCGCAGTTTGGGATAATCCTGCACAATGTGACCAAATGGGCTTTGAGGCACTTTCTCAGTCACAGAGGACAGCGAGGACATTAGCTGCTGTGATGTCCCGCGTTGATGCACTGGCGCTGGCTGACGGCCAGAGAAATGCCAGCGTGCGAAAAAATAGCATCTAGTCTGGACCTGAAATGCACTCTGTGGCGCACGTTCGAGCATTTGTGTACGACAACAAAAAATAGCAAAGGAGACACTTTTTTTGTGTTGAGAAAAGTTTGGCGCCCGAACCGCCGCCACGGCGTGAAGCGAACATCGGCTCTGCGGATGGAAAACTTCAAATGTTAAGACCCTCAGAACGAAGAAGAAAAATCATAGTTCTCTCTTAATTTGTATTGATGGCCTGGAAGAATCCAGCATGCTTTGCAGTTCTGTGAGGGGAAAGATGTTTAAGTGGAGATTAATTCAAATTTCTGCTTGCTCAGTACTTGTAAAACTAAAGCAATTTATATTCCTTCTCTTAACGATCCCCCCTTTCTCTGATTGCGGTAATGTAATCTAATTGCAATTATGATACTATCTGAATCATGCAGACCTTAACATGATTGGAGCTACTCATTGCATTAAAAACTAATTTTTGAATAATGATGAAAGGAGCACTGGAAAATGTGGAAGTATTACATTTTTTCTTTATCTCTGTTTTGTGGGGGGATCTTGTTCTCGCCCCTCCTCACCCCCCACCCGTCCCCTCCTCCCCCTCGCCTACAGTCACAGTTCTGGTATAAATGACAAGGAGGTGAGGGGGGGGGGGGGCTGGATGGGAAATTGACCACCCCAATTAAGCGTATCGGGCTCATCAGTTGCTGCAGGATAGCGGTGTACCGTTGTGAACAAGTTCACTGTCGTCCCACGAGGTCTAGCTTATCATTGCATGTGCCTCCCACGCCATGCATCACCCTCACCCTGCCCCCCTCCCCCCCGCTACCCAGCACCCCTTCACCTCCACTGAGAGGAGGGGGGAGTGCGATAAGCTTAGTAAAATAGCCTGTATGTATGAGTATGAGAAGGCAGCGCTGCTTCAGCTTTCACAATCACATCTTCTTGTTCAGCTTTGAACAAACATTAGAAAAGAAAGTATCCGCAGATAAAAACAGGTAAAAAAAACAACCCTTTTACAGTATTTCATGTCTCCGTTCTCTCGTCTCCTGTAGTGGCTCTCATGTTTCTAGCAAAACGAATGTCAGCCGTTTGCCACGGCTTCACCACTAAAGGGATGAGGAAGGTGCTGCACCTGCAAAAGCCATGTTAGCTCCAGAGCACAGGGTTAAGGATCCTTGTTATCAGAATATGACTCCTGTACAATCTCATTAGCAGGACCAGGAACCCACGACCGGGACTGGGCGCCCTTTCTCTGCGGTGGAAATGAGACACGAGGCTGAGGTGAAGGAGCAGGAGGGAGGGAGATAACCCGTCTGAAGGTAAAGCATTTGACGTTTGAAATGAGGCGGTAATGCAGAGGTGACACTGTGAAAGTCTCCCCGAATCACTACATGAATTTACATGAAACCTGCAGGTTCTCCATAAAAGGTAGAGCCAAAGCATCTGGAACAAATTCTGACACTCCCCAAAAACGGAGGCATCCAGGGTCACATTCTGCAGACGCGTGTTTAAATTAGCTTCCAAGACAAGTGGTAAATGATAAAGGTGGTGGATGTCAGTGGGGGAGAACATGATGTACAGAGATGTACCTTATGTTGTGGCAATTTGGCAAAGATTTACAAAAAAATTGGAGGAATGTTCTATGAATTATGTAAAGTGAAGGACTGACACAATCAAAACCCAGGAAGCGAAGGTAATGTGATGCAGTACAAACGTCACCATGATGAACGGCATGAACGGAGTTTACCACATCGTACAGTACGTAACTGCCCCACCCTGAAAACCCATCATATGTATAAATATATCCGCACAAACAGGCACAGATCTCCAGCTCCGGCGTCTTCGGAGGCCCTGCTCTGCCACCTGGGTGCTGCAGTGGCTCAGAAGCAAAGATGTGCACAGGCAATTTTGTCTGCCGAGGCCTGAGACATATTTTCATCACAACATGGACCTGAAGCAAACACACAGACGGGGCAGTGTTTTCATACAGTGTGTACTGAACAAGTATAAAGTCTGTGCTTTTTCAAAGTATGAAATGTTCCAAAAAATGTAATAAATTAGATTTTTTCTTGGGCCATGAAGGACAATAAATAAAAAATGTATAAAAATAAAACAATATATTGAAATAACCATAACAGTGCAAGAATAGACAATAATAATTGTTTTGTTTTTTAATTTTTAGACATTTAAATCATTTTTTTCTATTTAAGTCATAGAAGAATTTGATTCTGCCTTAACATATGAACCTCAACATTATCTCCTGCCACCGTGAAGCAGCTTCCACTCGGTGAACGAGTGGAATTCAGACAGCGGTGCCTGAGCCGTAGGTGTAATTTACTGATGATACTAATCTGAGCTCATTGTATTTCCTTAAGTACCTGGGAATTAGTTTCCAAGGAGCTGTGCAGGGAGGTTTTATTCAGTTTGGAAGGGTCACAGGGGAGCCGGAGCCTTGATGAGACGGGATGATCAGGTTGTGTCTCCCTTAAGTCTCAAGGGTTTCCTCTCTACTCAGTATTAAAGACTCCCTGATTGAAGTCTGGACACCCTGCAGATGTTACCAGCTGGCAGAAGGGCGAGTCACGTGAGGCCCCATCCTGTCTTAAACCCAATGCGGACGCGCACAATCGCATATGTTCTGCCTGAGAGATGCAAAGGAAGCGAAATGTGCACATCCCAATTATTTCATGCTTAGCAAACGGCACGATGATTAAAAGAAACTAAACATCACATTGCAGGAAGGAAGAACATTAGTGAAAGGAAGATGCTGTTGGAGGCTCGGAGGCAACGTGTTTGTACTCTCTTTGGCCAGGAAAGCTGGTGATGAAATGAAAACAATTAAAAGTGAGTTCAGGGCGGCCTTGAGTCAATTAATTTCACCCTGGCAGAGCAGTCAGGAGGCCGCGCAAGAGGAAACACCCCGCTGTCTCCTAGCAACAACATCCCCCTTCTCACGCTTCCTCCTCCTCCCCTTCCACGTGTCAGAAACCTTTGCCCCCCTCCAGCTACAGGAGGCGCAGACAAAGTTTCTCTAGGTGTCTCTTACAACGGCGCCGGCATGCGATTGGCTGAGGGCCTCCGCCGGCTGTCAGCCGACTCCCTTAAGGGAAGGTGGCAGTTCTTGACGAGGAGAAAAAACACGGAAGGGGAGGGGAGAAAAATCAATTTTAAGCTCACATGCCCCGCTGGGTGCCAAAGCCACATCGGGGATGCTGAAGGATGCCCGAGTTGACAGGATTTGACTTCCAGAGGTAAGGAGGTGACAAACTCCATCACGGGTAGAGGGCAGTGCGGAGGCCTGGGAGGGCTAACCTGTTCCTGGGGACGGCTGACCTGCCATCGTATTGAACCTATCTATCTCTCAACGCCGCCATAGGTACCACGGGGGGAATCTCAAAGCGCAGCACGGGGGAGAGAGGAGGGGAGGTGGAAAAAGTTGTTACAGCAAAGAGAGATGGCAGCGTGGCCGGGGGGGAAAAAAAGGAAAAAGTGGCAGAATTCAGGGGTGTAAATGATGAATTACTTTTCATCAAGTGAAGGGAAACATACTCCGGAACAATCCAGAAAACGGAGCAGGGAGACTCTGACCTCGTGCTTCAGAGCAGCCAATATCTTCATTCAAGAAGACAACCATGAAATTACACAGAAAATGGGATTGTCATGAGCGGGCCCTTGAAAATCTTGGTGTACAGTCATTATGGCACAGGAAAGAGCCTTCATCCACACATCATACCCCGTAAGAGAAGGGAAGCAGGGTGTGCGTCCACAGGGACCGCCGCTGGAAACGAGGGGCTCGGGCTTCGTTTAATGAAAGGAACAATCCTGCATTTCCCTGTTTCTGCCTTCAAAACATTCTACATACGACACGTCTGGTATTAACTTTACATCAAGACACCGCGTCCTGTAAATAGCCCTGTTTTATATTTGTAGACATCCTCGAAGGAGCGTTAACAAATGTTGGCGAGGCGATGTAATTAAGGGGAGACGGTTGTTTCTCTCACATGTGAGAAATCACACGTGCGGGGAAAAAAAGAGAAAGAGCGTTCGCAAGCAGATGCGTGCGCGGCCAACGCCACGCCTAATGAGCAATCAAATAATAATTAGGAGAAGCAAGGCGGAGGAGGAAGAGCGAGGCGTTGAATGCATGATTTTCAGGTTAACCACCGAAACAGCAAGAAATGAAGGCGATTGAAGGCGCTTTTATTTATTTAGCAGCAAATCACAAACGAGTCGTCTCGAGGGACGTCGCGCGTTAAGGTCAATACATCGCCTCCGGCAGATCCAGGATCAGGGATGAGGCAAGGTCAGATACGAGCATGAGGAATGGGTGACGGCTGGAATCAGTAGAAAATGACCCAAAGAAACCTGCCTGTTAAAGCAGAGAATGAGGTTTTAATGGAATTCATACTCATAAATTTAAATGTAAAACATCCCACAATTGCAAAGAAGCAACTTTAGACAGGACTCATAAATTGGCCACTTTATTCAGCTTTGGTTCAGTCCTGACTAGAGGATTCTGAGTGTTAGCTTTGAACACTTGAGCTCATCGCTGGAAGCATGAGTTACACAGTGCTGAGGAATGTCCCGCGCCTGAAGACAGGGATGCACGGAGCAGAAATACCCCCCGAACAAGCGGCGCGTTGTTTCCCTGAATGTCCTGTTTCACAGAAGTGGAAGGACGTTCCCGTTCGGGGGGGTTCTTCTGAACACCGGGCGGACTCAAAGCGCAGAATTAACCAGACAAGGAAAAAATAGAACTGTGCGGCAGAGGAGCCATGTGTTCGTGGAAAGTATTTTGAAGGATCTGTAATTTTCAAAGTGCTCTGCATTTAAATGTCCCTTTTATTCCTAAACAGCCTTAAGACACTTTTCAAACTGCTCGATTCACATAATTAGATGGGGCCGACAGATGACTCTCTCTCTGCGCCACGCAGCCATTAGAAAAGGGGTCATTCTCTATGCAGAATGGCTACTGTTCTCGCTTGTCATTAATTTGCCACTTCAAAGCGGGGGGAGCATGTGACACGCCGCCGACAAATGAAATAAGTTACACTTATCTCAAACGGCCGCCGTTACAGCTGCAAAACTTTTCAACTCCAATCACACTCTCACTTTTTAACAGTCTGTTCAAAGCTCGCTTCCGTCCTCCGGTTTGGAGCCGCACGCCTGAAGAAGGAGGAGGAAACTCCACCCGCTTCCCACTGGAGGGAGTTGGAGCCTGAGCGGAGAGATGATGTCGTCTGCCACCGCACCTTGGACACGACATCTGTTAAAACCCTGCTGTAGTTCATGGCGACTACACATCAGCTCATTGAGGACTATATATCGGACTCGTTTCTCTGCTCTAATGCTTCATTTTACTGATTGACTTTGAAGCCTAATGCAAGTACACATGTGACCTTGCTCCCCATATCACTTATTTTGACCAGGAATCAATGGTTCAAATGCAAACTTATTTCCCTTTGAAATTCTTGAATATTGAAAATGTGACACCGTGATAGTGATGTAAGATTCCCACAGAGTACGATGCATAGAACATTTTTTAGCTGCTGATGAATCAGGGTGCGGTGGAATTTACAGTGCGCTTCATCTTAAAGACAACACTAATTAAGAGAATCAAAATACAGTGTGTGCTATAGTCGGGGTAGAAACCTTTTAGAGAAGACAAAGTACACTCACAGGAGACTTTGCTTTACTTTGTTTTATTGTCCCTTCAGGGGAAACTCACTACGCAGCAGCCATTAAAAATACAACAGAAGACGTGCTTCAAACGACTTATAAGATGAGATGAAGCCGCTAAGAAACACCACTGCTTATTACACATACAGTAGAGCAGCGCTCATGAGCAACACGGATGACACGTGTTTAATGGCACGAGGGCATTCAAGGCAGTTATGAAAATTTAGCAAAATGGATTTGAAAAGATAATGCAGTTATTACTACGAATATGATAAGTTTATTATATTTATTGTTACTTATATTCGTCAAATGTACATTAAATGCAGAATGTGGGACTATTCAAAAGGAAATTTCAATTAACATGTATCTTTCACCCAGATAAGATAAAAAAATAAGATAAGAAAACATTTGACAGATACAGTAGTTATCTCTAACATACTGTATGTATGTGGTACAAAGTTGTGAATCTAATTTGACATTCAAAAAGTAAATATCTGTGTTTTGCTCTATTTAAAAAAGCCATAAAAGTTACAAATTATTTCTAGATAATGGCTTTAACTAATTTCTGAAGGTTTCTCAAGCCAAACAGTCTGTGGCCTTTAGCCACTGTCACTAAGCAGAAATATTTCTAACTGTGGCCTTGTGATCTGTGATTTATGACTAGTGTTAGTGTTTTAGGGCACCGATGTCTATTGGAGTTTACAGTCTCTTACAGATGACTCGTCGCATGTGTTTGATGATGGCAGCTAATTTAGCTTAGCTTTAGCTTGTACACAACTGATATCAACTAACTGTAGCTGAAACTAGTTTAGGTGTCACACAAACTTTGAGAATTAAAGCTGTTTTATTTTGATGTTAAAATGTTGATGTTCATAGTCTTCAAATTAGGAATTAAATCTGAAAAAACGAACTAACGTGAACAGTATAAATTGTTTTTCCCCAAGGTCATGACGCCACATGCCCTTGATGTTTTGCTGGTCTCCACCTTCTCGCTTGTGGTGGCTCCTGCTCCTCGCTTCACAACTAGAATAAAGCTTTACAGAACGTATCGTCCAGTTCTAACCTCTGCCAGGGATCAGATTCATTTCTTAGAAAAAGTGCAAACAATATTAGGTATTGTTTTTTGGCTCACATCAATACAGAAAAACCTCATTAGAAAGTTTATTACTATGTGGGAACTGCATGTACTGTACAGAACAATGTCTCCCTGTCTCATAGAGCAGTCGATCGCTCTCCCTTCCAGCCCGTCTACACACATAGCTCCTTCTCAGTGGACCAATGCACCACCAAGGCCCGAGTTTCAATGACGCCAAGGTTTCCTCTTTCCTCTCAAAATGTTTGAAATGCTATCAAAGAGTTGGCCTCTTCATCAAAGAGGTAAAACTTTAAAGAGTTCCACCTTTGCTGTTGCCTCTCCCTCTGCCTCGTCTCCCTTTAATCTGGCAGAGGTTTGGCAGTCAAAGGTAAATAAGTGTGAAATGGGACATGTGTTTTCCATCCTCTCCCTTTGTCACACATGTTCTCCTCTCCCCGTGATTAACATTCCTCCTACTCCAGGTCCCCGTTCTTGGCGATGTGCGGGCCTCGCTCAGGTTGGCCTGCCAAAACACTCCCTGGCCACCTGAATTGCAGAATTTCAAAGCGTACACTTCCTGTCCATCTGAAATCCATTGAGCCCCCCCTCAAACGCAGGACGACAAGACTCTGGCATACGTATTTATTCTGGACGACTTTGCGCTTTCTGATCGTCTGTTTATTGATCTTTGTTAGACAGTGGTAATTATTTGAATAATAATAATCCAACAAAGACGGATCATCCTTGAAGTCGTAGCTTCTTTCTGATCACTGCCAGCAGCAACATCTTGATAACATCATGAGGCAGCAAATAAAATGGGGGCATAGAGATAAACATGATTTTTAAATTACCTAGTTACTAAATCACAAACAGAGAAAGAAACAACAACGATGCTTTCTTTGTTCTAAAATAAGAAATACTCCTTGAGGATGTGAGAACTAAATGACCTCAGCTTTCTCTTTTGGGCCTGAGGTTGGTTTCCAACACCGGTTACTAAGAAGTGTCTATTGTTCATGGATTTATGTGGTACATACAGTAGTAGTGCAGCATCCCATAATAGAAGGCGTGACTGAAGTTTTCTCAATCATTTCCACATGGAGAAGAAACCTGATCACTGTTTGTCTTGGTGATTTTCTTTTGACACTTTAAATGCGTTCTGTATGTTAATGTTATTCTAAAACATATCCTATAATATACAGAACCTTCAAGTTCAGGCTGAGCAGAGGATTCTTTTTTTATTTGTCCTGTAAATATTTGGTTTTGGAACAAACCAACTCCCGCGTCCTTGAAAAGGATTCAGAAGCCGCTCGGGTCATTATTTTAAATCACAGCCATGTTCTCTTTCATTCGCTTGGAAGCGAGCTGCAGTTCCACCGTCCCGAGAGCTTACCTCCATATTTTGAGTCCTTGTACCTTGGCAGGCGGGTCCAACCATATGGCAGAACTAAGTGTCGATTATCAACCGATCTCATATATCACACGCATATCCGACGAAGCCGGATATTCATCACTAATGTAGCACTTTGTGTTTTTTTTCCTCCCTTTCTGAGCTCGCTGTTAAGTAATGACAGATGAACAGCCTACCTAGGGCTCCACTGATCCAGAAATATCAAATGTATTACAGAACAGTGCCAATAGTCTGTCTTTTTGTCATTGAATCACAAATGTTACATACTGGGTGCAGAAGTGCTGGCTTTGACACATTTTGCATAATTCTCAGTTCATTATTTTGTTCTGCTGGTGAGACGGGAGTTTTCAGAAAGCAGCACAACTGACAGCTGGGGCAGCAGCTACCACGATTACGTGTTTGTTAGCGGGAATTATTCCATCTAATTTGTAGCAGGAGTAGTAAAATACAAATTCTGCCGCCTAGGTGTGACTAGTAAAATATGCAGCAGCCTCGGCGTGTAGATCAGAGCCTACATTACCATGTGTCACCATGATCAAAACGCCTAATGAGTGACACAGATACGATGATTACCTATGTGCACATCTTTGTACGGCAGCAGAAAGGCAGCACTTAATTAGTCATAATTTTATACAACTAATTTACTCAGGGCACATTAAATAAACATAGATGTCTAATTAGAATATTGTGTTAAACTTGTTGGCTGGAGCGCGGGCGCGTGCGCGCTCGCTCACAAACACACTGCGTTCATTATCAGGCAAATACCTTAGCAACTGATTCCGCCCGCAGCGTAATAGAGTGAGAGTGATTTGCATGCGTAATACTCCTGTACGGTGCACTGGAGCATAACAAACATACAGTACGAGTGCAGACGGAGCTGTGAATGCCTGGGTCAGCACCACAGTCAGCAGGAATACGGGGGTCAAGGTCAAGACCACGGTAGCGTGACGGCAGATGCTTCTGCTGCTGAAACAGCCTCGTTGCTGCAGCTCCTGCATCACCACCGTCCAGTCAGTGTGTGTGTGTGTGAGTTGGACTCCACCCGTTCAAACGTTGCATACATCCAAACTGCGAACACAAGCTTTTTGCTGGCGTATCAAATTATTGTCTATGAATAAAACAAATGATCATTCTCACAGTTACAGTAAATAGATACTTTTCACTTAAATAAATGCAAACAAGTTTTTCTCATCAATAATCAAATCTTCAAAAGTGGACAATGTCCAGTTTTGTGAGTTTGAAGTTCTTCATATCAGCACGTCATCCCTTCACAAAATAAATCATGATTGTAATTGCTAGAAGTGTAAGTTCAGTTGCTCCAACTTCATTTGCACATGACAAAAACACTTTTCTTGGCACTGATGTTTAATTTGGCTTGTTTTTGTAATGAAGACTAAAATATACAATAGCCTTCTGATTTCGCGTCTCATGTTCATCTCGCAACGTCTTTGGCATATTTTCCATCAAAGGTCATTCGACCAGATTCCTTATTGGGGCCCTAATTAAATAAAAATATTAATATAATAATGTTACAGACAACATATATTATATGTGTTACAAATACATGATGAGTCTGAAGCAGGTAGAAACTAATCACTATAGCAAACACATAAATCCTTTGGTCAAACACTAGATGTGGTGAGTGTAATCTTAACTGAAAACATGGTCTTGTAAACCAGTTTGTGTGATGTGGATTTAAACAGAACACAGCTGAGTTGAATGCATGCTCACGCATGGTGGCCATGAGGCCGCGGCGTCTCGCAGCCTGCAGCATCCATCAGCATCCATCAGCATCCATCAGCAGGCCGCAGCACAGGCGAGCAGTAGGACGGTGCATTAATGAAACGTTAATGGCTGAATTAAGACGGAACTCACCGATCCAGCCTGGACTCCTGTGTGGCTCCATTAGCATCGGCACGTCACGCTGGGTCGAACGGCAACACTTAAGGGGCAGGTAGATGGGGGGGGGGCTTGACAAGCACTCCATAGCGTGACCTCTGCCTGCTGGCTGCTGGGAGAGCATCCGCAAATGATTCACCAAAAACACCGCTGTGGTGGTGACTCTGCGTGATTGATGAGCGAGATCAAGGGCGATTCGTGACATCTTCCTGTTTCTAATGGTGAATTTAGTTCCCGTTTCCGTTGCACCGCTGCTTCATTCTTCTCTGTTTGTGTGTCTCGGCTACATGGTGATTTCCTCATTTGCAGTTTTGTGGTCAGTGAATAAGCAGGTTTGACTTTGAATGGGCGTTTGTGTGGTGAACTGGTGTCTTGTCCAGGATGTAGCCTGCCTCTCGCTCGCTAACTGCTGGGATCAACCTCATATCTCGTGCAACAACAGAAAAATAAGAGTCAATAGATTATAGGCTGATTTTCAAAGTGTTGCAGGTTTTGCTTGTAACTAATCACCCGTACTATTAAAATCACACATGCACATATCGGATCTCCAGTGCTCGGATCTGGCAGATTAACAAAGGAAGAGAAAGCATTTCTTAATTCACCATCAGTCGACGGTGAGCTGGACCTTTGGACTGTGTCTCTTTAAGAAGCAACCAAGAGGTCAGCGCTGTCCTCCATCCATCTAAATGAATGTAGCCCAGGATCACTTGGGTCTGATCCTGATTTGGAGTTTATTTAATTACAACTATATGAATGCATGTCTTGCTTTGCAGTAATGCTGTTATTCTACATCACGGATGGTGTAATTGAGACCACACAGGGCATTACAGGGCAGCATTATGGCTGCAGCGCTGAGTGATGTGTCTGAGCTTGACGCACTTCTTAATTAGAAACTTTGATCATAGCATCGGTCCAGGAGTCACACTAGCATGTTTGGTTCACATCTGGAACGGGCAGGGGGGTTGGGGGGGCTGACAGGGACAGCCCCCGATCCCCCTGCACACCAGAGCACGTCGATAAATCTGCTGACAAACATCTACAGATACTTCATGAAAGAATCTGAGGAAGATAAATTAGAGCTCTTAACCTGGTAATGTCCTCTAATTGGGGAAGCTGTAATTGCTTTCAGCATTAATCAGATTTCAGCCGGTCGTGGTTAAGTGTTGTGCGAATGCGAGGTTTCCTGTTGAAGTATGAAAAGAGTTTTTGTTGGATATAAATGTGTTTGTTCCTCTGGGAGCCTCTGGAGCACATTATGTGATCGTGATGACCCTTCGATTCACCAACCAAATATGCACTTAGTGGTTGTAATGCCTGAACGTGCGCTCGCTGGGATATCTGTCTCCCTAAACACGCTCAGCCACAGACTCTCATTCCTGTGAGCAGTTGTTCCACCTTATACGTTACACTGATTTTATTGACATTTGGATTATGAGTAAATGTAGTGGCAAATCTGAATATCAGTTAGAATAATCCAGTTACAGCCAAGTGACAGGCCCGCTGCTCGTACAGCACGTTAGCTTCAGTTCACTGTAAAACACAACCAGACCCAAACTTCTTCCAGTTCCCCGCTGCTTGAAATCACCAGCAAACTTTCAACTCCCCTCAAAATTGTGATTCTTTGGCTCCTGCTCTTTCAGATGATTTCAGCCGCCGGAGCAGCTCAGCCACTGAGGGATGTTTCCATAATTAAAAGTCAGACGTACAGCGTCTTGTCTTGGCTGGATGGCGACATACAGCGCCGCTCGCGCTTGTGGGGATCAAACTGGTGAAAGACACCATCCTCCGCCGTCTTAGGATATTCTTGGAGATTGTCTTAAAGCAAGTGTCACAGTGTTTTGCATAATACAAGGCGTGTGGATTTCGAGGCGGCCTTAACTGTTGTTGAAATCCCGTGCACGGCTATAATAGATGTAACATCAGCGCGGCTTGCGGAAAACATGACCCGGGCAGAGATGTGGGAGTTGGATGGGAAAAAAAGAACCCTATAGATGGTGGAAAAGGTGGTCACCTTCACCTTGCGTACTTGTCATTCGCCCAGCGTCAGGTCATTAAATTCACATTAGGCCTCTCCGAGGGAGCGTCGCATGCTGTTAGCGCACCTACAGCCGCGTGCTGGAGAATAGGATCGCAACTTCCTCCGCTGCAGGACGGGGCAAAACACACACATTACGGCAGCAGCGCGGCACTTTGCATCCTGACACTGGATCATTACGGCGGTGCCCCCCCCTCCTCGTCCGGGGTCCATAATGGAGGCCGGGGGCACGGGAGACACGGCAGCCGTGTCCATTTGTCCGTCCCCTGGAGGCCGGAGCTGGATTGGAGTCAAAGTTTTAGATCGCTGCCACCGAGATGGCATTAACTCCGGGTCTCCTGAGCGCATTGTGTGAATCATTTATTAACAGAAACCTGCAATGGCCGTTTCAGATGTCAGATCACATTAGGCTTATGTCCCCAGATTATTCAAGGCAGGAGAAGGTAGCAGGGGTGACACTCTGTCATATGGAGCACTTACCTCGTGCTACAACAGGCAAAGAGAACGCCCCAGCTGTACTGAACGGCACCACCAGGAATCACAGGCAGACGACACCGCACGGTGCACATGTTTTATTAGCATCAACCAGCTTCAATGTTAATAAAGTGTCATTTGTATGTCGATATCTAGCAAGATCAAGATTTAATCTGCAGGTTTGTTGTGATGTGACACAATCTAAATAAAACTCTTTCTCTTTTCAGATCAGGTTTATCACAACCAGCTTTTTCTTTGTCCCACGTTGGCCACGCCCCCCTGACATCACAGCATCCCAGAATAATCACAGACCATCGCTCTCACCTACTGTACATGCTGGTTGTTGATGCCTCATTGGTTTGTTCTTGTACGTGTTACCTTCTTCCTGTGTCTGAACTTCTATTTGTGATGTTTTTTTTCATTTCTATTCGATTGCATAGGTTTTGTTACTTCATTGAATTCACTTTGAGACCTTTCTAAACGATTTTACATTTTATTACATAAAATTTCCTTCGTAATGTAATTTCTGGGCTCTGAGCGTCCAGACCTTGTTTGTCTGGTGACTTGTGCTACAGAATTTCGTGAGCACTTCCATGTCTCCACCAGCCATCGTGGCCATAAATTCATCACTGGTTGACGAAGAATGAATGAGATGATCATTTTTAGTTTCTGCTGCCGTACGTTGTCAAAGCTCACCGCTTTACTTTGGTTGACAGTTCTTCAAGGGAGGCAGCTGGGTGGCGACGGTGACCTTCCACGCGCTCGTCTGGCCACATGTGACATTGGCCACCCCATTTGCCTGCCATTATTGTTTATGAAGAGGAGCTGGGGGGTGTTTATAGGTTGGTGTTGGATGGACAGCTGCTGTGCTTGGCTGTTGACCAGAGGCCTAATAACTGTGGCATGACAGGGACATTACCTGTGAGCAGCTGCCACGCACACATATAACACTGTGTCCAACAATAACCGTTCGAAACCAGCCACTAATAATGATTTGAGAAGTTGCCGGGACTTAACCCACGCGTAACCTCTGCACACGGGCTTTGATGAAGGCGTCCGTCGTCCGGATCGACTTTGTGCAGAAGCGGCGTGTCCACTTTGGAGCAGCCTCGACGCCATCGCCGCTCTTTTCCAACGCTCCACTGCTGCTGGTGTCAAACACCCAGCGTATCGTCATATTCGTCCCTTTTGCTCCTCATTCCTCATCTTTCCTCATGAATTGGCGGCGGCGGCTCCACCCTCAGCCGCGTCCTGCGAGCGAGACAGCTGTGAAAACAGCGCCCGATCTGTGCAGCCGGCAGAGAACGCAGCCCCTTTTTCTGTATCGCCCACTTTTAAGCAGATTTTCCAGGGATATTAGAGGAAACAAAAGATGCGACGTCCCAGCGTTCCTCTGCTCAAAGCGCCACCCGATAACTTTGAAGCGAATAAAAGGAGAAGCGGAACACTTTGGATGTTTGTCTTACATTTAAAGGGAGGTGGCTTTTAACTGCTCCATGAATTTGCATCTGTTTTTGTTGCCTTTGCCGTCTGTGATGTGAAACCCACATCAGTGTGTGGAGATTTGAGACTGAACTGAGTGTCTTTATCCTGATAAGGCTCATCCTGCTCAGAGTCGAACCTTCACTCATCTGTTTTACACAAACGCGTGTGAGGCGTCTGTTACAGTGACACGGACACATTCATATCAATAAGTTTGATCATAGGGAAATGACGAAGGGCACTTCTGGAGGATAAAGTCTTCTTCCTTCTTGTTTTATCGAGGTCCCACCTGGTTTGTTACGTAACTTCCCCCTGTGCAGTTTGTGAGTAAGTGTTGGAAAGTCATCGCTCTTTTTTTAGATTCTCAAAACCAAATGAGCATTTGTTGATAACGTGGTTAAAATGCAGAGCCATCTGTCCTCCCGGGCCGATCCGGCTCTAATCGACTTGGCATAGCACGTGTGAAACCTATGTTCAGAGCCCGTGTATTTATTCCACCTCACCTTGATTCACGCGTCTCAGGTATTTGTCACACGCACAGGCCAACAACGCCACACTGCAATCAACGAGACAAATCCCTTTCTCCAAAGCGCAGAAGGTGAATAACGTGATTAGGCCAATGATTTGCAGGAGCGGTAGTCTACAAACAGCGGTCCTCTGCTGCTGAATGGCCAATGGCTTAATTTTATTCAGGTCCATGTATAAAATACAATGTGGGAATAGGTTTGACTGATCTATCCCATCTAATATGCAGCCCCCCCTTTTTTTTGGCTCATAAGTTGCAAATGGCTTCATTAAAACAAAAGCACGACCGTGGGGAGCGTATAAAACACGCTGCTGCTGCTACCTAATATGGTATTTATGACCGGGGCTAAATGTAGAGTGAATTAAACTTTAAAGGATTGCAGTCAGGTAGACTCGCCGACGTTTGTGGAGGAATGTCCATTAACAAGATGAAAGAAGACTGCTGTGTGTGTGTGTGTGTGTGTGTGTGTGTGTGTGTGTGTGTGTGTGTGTGTGTGTGTGTGCGTGTGTGCGTGTGTGTGTGTGTGTGTGTGCGTGTGTGTGTGTGTGTGTGTGTGTGTGTGTGTGTGTGTGTGTGTGTGTGAATGCCACCGGTGAATGCTGGGATTCAGGCACCTCACAACCACACGTGAAATGGAATATGGAGCGACGCCGTCACCCGGAGCCCGGCCTCCTGTACTTACAGGAATAATTAAAAGGTGATATCATCAAGCGACTCGGCCCCTTCCTCCACTCCTTCGTTCCCGGCTGTCGTTTGAGCCGCCGCTCTCCGCGATAGAAGTTTCGTCTGCTGGAGAAAATAAACCAATTAACAGCCGATGTAGTCGAGACGTGGCGAAGAAGAGGTTGATGCCGACCGAGGTGTGATGCAGAATGCTTATTAGAGAATGTGTTCAGGTCTAAATAATCACCCGACACGCTTTCCAACGTGCAATTCTGCATTCATCAGTGTGAAATTTCCCAGCGGGGAGGTTCGCGGCAGCGAGGGCACAGTCGGCCGCTCTGCAGGCCTCCGTTTAACCCGGTCAGCCAGAAGTCAGCCGGACCCGCAATGAATTTAGGAATCTGTGACCCAAGTCAGGCAGGGTTCTAGGCTTCACTGCGTCTTTGGGTCTTCAGCAGGTGAAACGCCTCCTTCACAGACTTTTTGATGAATGAAAGAACCTAAAGTCGATGAGCAGGAGATGCACTGGCCACTTTATTAGTTATGTAATAATGTGCTGAAGAAGTGGCCACTGAGCGTGCTCACACGTAGCCGGGCCCGGTTTGCTGCTCGGTGGTTCCGTTGAGTTCAGTTCAGTGCTGGAGATGATTTACAGGCCCCGAGAACCTCCCGCTGTTCCACGAGTCATTACGGTACGCGACTGCGCCTCAACTAGCTGCAGACCGGTTTGCTGATTCTCCGAATTGTTTGTTTGCCTCCGTTGATGCATGGATGTAATATGTTGTTCAGCAAATCTCTCACTTAGACAGAGCCGGTGCTAATGCGGCGCTTCGGCGTGAACAGATGGAGTTTCACATTATCGTTGCCTCATTTTAACTTTTCCCTTTTGGCCGTTCTTCGCTGTTTGGTACAAACGTCGTATGAAGCAGGAGCAGGTATGTAAATCTGTTGTAAATCCCAGAGCAGCTTCATGGGGATATTAAATTATTTATCAAGCGTGTAGAATGTATATTTATGTTCATGTACTAAGTCAAAATAAGGTCTAAACAGATGATTCTCCTGGAAGCATATTCATATATTCCTCTTTATATTACTGTTTGTTTGCCTCACGGCAATCACCGACTCCAGTTCAAAGTTGCCCTAGTTTCTTACCAGGACACTGTGATTATTGTAGAAAATCCACTCAGTGAGCTCTGCTTTTATGGAGATTCACATAAACAGTCATAAAGTTAATCCAGGCTTTTGACGATGATACGTGCGTGTGTCTGTGCGTTCGTTGGGAGCTTCCTGCCGAATGCTTGTCGACCACTACATCATGCGACGGCTCCTCCAGTCCCCTCGCTCGTCATATTTCACAGTCTGGAGTCACATCTTGTGGATACACAGGTAAGAGTGTAAATATTTGAAATGGCCACGGGGATCATGCATCTTAGATAGCCGTGTGACATGCACAGCTGTAATGGCTTACATCCCTCCCTGCGAGGCTCCGCCACCTTTTTAAGGTTTTAGCTCACAGATGGGCGAAAAAAGGTTCCCTCGCTGTTGAATGTAAAAATTTGTGACACAAAGTGGCACGGTTTCATATTTGTTTAGCGGTGACTGGCTCAACGCGCCGGCGTAATGGCGCGGCTCTGGTAGCCAGATCACCGGAGGCGGCGCATCGGGGGACAACCTGGGATCACCGGGCTGCTGATTTATGCATGAGCCATGTGCTCGCTGCGCCGAGACAGACGGCGCCGACGTTAGCGGAGGAGACGTCCGGACAGGAGGACACGGGCCGTGCTGTGATGGGGAGGGAGCGGGGGCATTACATATTCCGCTGTTGTATTCGTACAAGCTACCTGTCAGTTCAAACCATCTGTCACGTGGAACGAGGAGGACGGGGGGGGCGACAGGAGGGAGCGCGGCCGTTAGCGCAAAGCTAACACCCACCTTCACTACACATCCTGCAAATTAGCCTTTTATTAGGTGTCTCCTCAGAGCGGCCACATCTCCCGATTAGAGCTTCGAGAGGTTTGAAAAAATTGTTCGCAAAATAATTCTAATAAGTCTAATCATTTCTATGAATTTTTAGTTATCATTTTTGCAGCATGGTAACATCACAGACTCTACCTTTAACAAATGGAAACCACAAGTGAACTCCCCAGTATCAAATATATTTTTATACAATTTATTTGATATATATATATATATTTCCATATTATTTAAAAAACAGGCCTGAATCTGCCTGGAATGTGCACCTGTGCAGTAATTATTCAAACACAAGGAGTGTGTGGAGTCTCCCTGTTCACTTTGACAGCGCTCTCCTTAAGCAGACACTATATCCATATTTGAAGGCGCCACCGGCTGTGTAGGTAAAGATGGGAATTTGTAGTGACAAGGAGGAGGGCATCTGCACAACAGAGGTACCAAAGGAATAAGACAAGCTCTTCCAGCAAAGGCAAATGAGCCTTGTCAGCCGGCAGTTGGTGCAGTAATTATAAAGGGTGCCTTGAATTTCCAAGGGAGTCCGGGAGAATGGCATAATGGAGGAAGCACTGAGAATTTTATAAGCCAAGCTGGGGGCGAAGAAGGGAGGGAATTTAAGCATCCACAGAAGTCTGCTTTTACAAAAAAAGAAACATTAGGCTGGTTTGTCATATGCAGGCACCTGCAGCAGCGTCCGAAGGAGAGACCTGCTGAATCAGCGAAACAGCACCAACGGCTGGAAGTCCACCTGCACATGGAATGATTCACCTGCAGGTTGTTGGCGGTGGTTTGAATAAGCGGTTCAGAATAATTCAGGTTAATTGAAATAATTGTAGTCATTACCCACAATTCCCTGAAGCCCACCGCTAAACGGAACTTATGCACCTTCATTTGAACCCCAAAAGTGCATCACTGTCACCAAAATCTGTGTTTTCACTTCATACTGCACGTTGACACGTTGACAGACGTGCGCTCACTGTGTGATCTGACTACCTTCCTCCTTCTAACCCTTACAGCTGGAATGTACCGTAGGAGAAAACGACTGACTACAACCTCGCATCTTAATCTGCAAATTTAAAAGGTGTTCACATCTTTTCAATTTCCAGCTATCTGTAAACAGCGTTTGCTTTGAGGACCCCGGAGCGGGTAAACACGGCTCTAATACAAGGTATCCTCCAGCTCTAACCGTGTTTCCCTCCCCCCTCCTCCCCCCGGCCGTCACTGCGAATCTCCTTCTACTCAAACGCTCCTTGTTACAAATAGTTAAAAATGAATCAAAAGGAGCCAGTTGTTTACTCACTTGCTAAAATGCCAGATAGATCTGAGGCGGCTGACGTTGGGGATCGGGTTCTCCCCTAGATTGATGCTGAGTTGTTTATTTACCCTCCGGAAACATCCCTGTGTGTTTGAGCCTGACAGTTACATCTGTTCAGGTATGCACCGCCTCCAGGAGCAGCGGCCTCGCCTCCCGTCCCCTCCCGTCCCCTCGGCCGCTCACCTCCAGACCTCGCTGCCTCCTTCGCGCGTCTCGGCCGCGATCCCGCTGACCCCCATCACTGCAGAGAAAACACATGTAAACCTCACACTCTTCCCCCGTCTGCGTCTCGGGGACACGGCGGAGCTCACCGCAGACTCCCAGGTCCCTCAGCGACAGCTGTCCTGATTTCAAGTGACATCAGAGTCAGTCCTCAGTCACTCTGATCCTGTCAAGGAGTCAGCTGACGTGAACTGATGGAGGACGGCCTATTTATACCCAGTCACCTGATACCGTACTCCCCCACTGGCCAGGAATATTAAATTGACAGCAGCATATTCTGAGATGCGATTCCCCGGGAGCCTACAGACACTCAGGGTTGTTTGCTTTTTATTTTGACCTCACCTTGATAAATTCATGGGCTGCATTTCCTCCCACCCTTGGTTCTTGGTGGTGGCACAGTAGGTCGTTCGTCCCCTCAGTCGCTCATCTCCTCCCTGATTCAGCCACTCAGACACTCAGACGTACCTTCGGTGCGTTTCTCTCTCTCCCCTGTAGAAAAAACACTCCACGTGCTCTTTAATACGTCAGTTAACTAAGTGCCTCTCTCTTTATTTTCCTTCTAACAAGCTGTTCACTGTTCCTCCATTTGTTTGCTTATCCGTCATCCATCCACTCATTCTGTCCTGCTTTGATTCATTAACTCACTCACACATTCATCATTCATCACTCCCGACTAGTTCCCTTTCATCCCTCCTTCCTTTTCTAACAGACATTCTTTCATTCACCTACTAATTCATGACAAATTAATCAACATCGCATGCGTCCTTGTACGTCCTTCTTCTTCTCTCTCTCGGTATATTAGTCATCTATTTATTCATCCATCCATCTATTTTACTTTAACCGGTGGGTGGTTTGCAGGAAGCCCCGCAGCCTTGGATCTCTCCTTCCAAACACAGGGGAGGTGCTGACCGACGCTGGAGGCCGCTCAGGCGGCCGAGGAGCCGAATTGCTGTAATCACATTTACTTGGCCCTTATCTGTGTGTTTGACATTTTGTCTCAGCGGCTCGACGACCGGAGTGGAGGCTGAGCCGAACCGCGAACTGTCAAAGCTGGCTGCTCGGCCCGTGCCATGTTAAACACCCACATCTGGGCCTGCCGTAAACACTCAGACCCCTGTGATTAAGGCCACATGTGGCTGCGCTGGGGCCGCACATGCGCCTGGGTGGAGGGGGAAACCACCGGGGCCCGGCGAGCGTCCGTCTCGTGTGAAACGGATCCAGTGTCAGGATTGCGAGTTGATAAATATTTAAAAATCAGCTCTCCTTCTGTTATAATTAACACAGGTTTCAAATGGGTCCTCCGCGTTTGATCTCCGCGTCGTCCTGATACCGAGCTTAAGACGAGACATTTATTTAATAACAGCTGCACGGCCGACCTCCAACAGCTGGCAGTTAAAAGGAAACTCCTCCCTTGGATATTGTTACGCTCCTAGACATTATCAATCAGTGATTCCAGTGGTTACGGGACTGAATATGTGATGAGGAGGATCAACCTCCACATCATCTGAACTTCAGACTCTGTAGCTTTACTCCAAACTGCAGTGTTAGTCATTTCTAGTACCTACCTTTGTCTATAGTAACACACTACAGGATAACAGTGTCTTTTTTAAAGCATAAAACCTCTGATGATTTGCCTGTTTTATTCGTGAACAGTACATGGAGCATGAATACAATGATGGTACTACTGTACACTCTTTGATAGTGTCCCAACTATTTACACCAAACATGTTTTACCATCAATAAGTCGTTTTCATTTAATTTCAAATTCAAAACAGAGTTAGTTAATGTAATGTTATCATTACCCACAATGCCCTGCTAGACCATCTCGAATGCCAAGGTAAGCAAAAAGTGCATCATCGTCACTAAATGAACAAGCTGATGACAAGATGAGAATAATGTTAAGATGCACTTTTTACAGTGCGGTCATCATGTCTTTATTTCAAACTGTAGCTTAACAAAATATGAGCTCACTTTAAAACTTCAGGGGCATGTTTTCACTTTCACTGTTCGAGTTCATACATACAGTAACACACACAACACACGGCCTTGAACTAATTTGGTAATCACGGTAAAGCAAAGGAACGTGTTATCTCCTGCTCCTCTTTTATTGCCACTGACGTGAGACACGTCAGATGTACAGAGCATTTGAAGACGTTTGATGGAGCTAGAAAACACATTTGTGTAAAATGATGGTTTATGAGAAGGAAATTTAATCTGTTTTCCTGAAGTGTTAAGTTGACTGAACTTTAAAACTAATATAATTTCTGATACTTTCTTTTTTTCTGTCCCCTGTAGGCGATAAGACAGTAACAGGATAGAAGAGACACATATTATTTATATCATTCACACAAATGAACTCCAATAAGCCAATCAGTTGTCAACTGCACCTGACTGAACTCTGCTTCTCTGCTGCTTGGTATTCATGCAAAGTCCCACAAAGCCCCCCCCCCCCAAGGTTCGGGGCAGATGTTCTCAATGCGGAGATCAATGAGGGGTTCATTTCACTGTCTTTGTTCCCTTCTGTTCACTGCAACATCCACGCTACTCGCAATAACTCAACAAAGTATCACAAATGGCGTGTGCAGGACCATGTGGCGCCTCTGAGACTGACAGGAAGAGAACGACAAGGTTGGGCAACGGCATCATTTGTAAAACTGTCCTCAGTCCTGAAGTCACAACTCGCATTACTCCTCACGAAGCTGCGATGCTCACGCGCCTCCCTCCCTCACGCCGCCACATTCCGACTCCACTTGTCACCAAACCCAGAGCACAGAAATTGAAAAGGAGCACAATGAGCCCATCTGTCTTTTCTGAAGCGCCCTCTCCTGCTCAGCGCCGCTGGTCGGTGTCAGCAGGACTCAACACCGGCCGTCCACAGTCAACAGTGGGTTCCACATCCTGGTCGAGGGTTCAAATACAGCTACAAGAGGAAATGCAGGTGTCTAAAAAAACACGCTTAGCCGCAACACTGTGTGTGGTAGAATTGTCATTATGAAAATAATGTATCAACACATTTTAAAACATGTGAGGAGAGTGAGTTAAACATCTGAACTGAAATGATTTTGACCGTGCTGTTTGTTCAGCGCTTTACTGTGTGTGCACTGAGAGGTGAAGCCATACGTCATCTCACACCGACGACGTCTCTGAGGCCCAGGCTCCAGACGCTCCTCGAGGGTCAAGCTCCTAAATGAGATTTCAGCACCACTGACCCGTGCTCCGTTCCTCTCACCTTTCTGCCAGGAGAACGGGATTGACCTTTGACCCCGGGATCGGTGAGAAGCCACCATCTTCCTCCCAGCGGTGACCCCTCGCTTGCAGCCGACCGTGCCTAAGCTGGCGGGACAGAGTGAGGAGGTGAGGCCTTGGTGTGTGGAGGACCACAGAGGTGTGAAATGAGGAGTTCACTTCCAAAAAGGAGACTTTTCAAACAGCACTCTCTCCTTTGTCCTTGAGTCGTTGATTTAAAGAAGCTCTAGAGCTTGAGATGAGATTTTATGAACAGGAGTAAAAAGATTTGCTTGAACATTTCAAAGAACTTTCCTCAAATTAGAGGATATGAATCTAATAAAATGTAGAAAACACTAAATTAATTCGCCTTAACTTCTACCACATAGTCCTTGTAAGAGTAGACCATGGACCATGTGTCTCGACTGGTTTTGGAAAAAAAAATTATGGAAAAGAAAGACAGAACCAGAAAGGTGAACACTGAATAATAATAATACTATTAATAGTAATACACAGATAGACGTCTTTAATTACAACCTAATCCAAAAATTGAATCCCAAGTTGCCACATTTGCTGCTGTTTGATAAGCTATAATAGCGTTTTCATTGCATTGAATGTATGGCTGAACACTAGCTCCAAGGCAGATAATGCAGAACAGTCTCCCTCAGTATTTTCCAGCGGTTGGCTAAAGCCGACACACTTTGCTATGAGCATATTAGAGCAGGAGCACATAGAAACACACTGTACTGTACAGAGCGGGTTTTATGTCCATGTGAGCAGTTATGTGTTTCTTTCTGCCTGACATCTTGCAAATGTTGTATGTTGTCATTAATTGAGTCTCCTGCTCCCTGGAGTGGTTCGCTCTCCTTGCACTGGGAAGATAGAGGGAGGGATGTTCAGTGTGTGTGTGTGTGTGTCTTTATCCACACACACACACATGCACACAGAAGCCCTGATTGCCTGATGATTATGCTTGATCAGTGTCAAACACAAACTACTGCAGCGGGTGCTTTGAAAAGGAATATATTGTGTACTCAGGCTTTTTAATACCCTTAGTGGCGTTTCGACAGAGCACGGTGATTTATACAATTCACCCAGATCTGAGGAATATAATCTGTTTGGTGTTTGCCTGGGTGAAACCAGAAGCTCTAGACAGACTCTATATCCATTCTTAAGAAAACAGAAACAAAAAGTGGCTTTATTTGGAGAGAAGAAGAAGAAAACAAGGCTTTGTTTGCACAGAGTGTGGAGGCAGACAGTAATACATGTTCAGTCACAGCACAGACCCCACCTGGGAAGCATGAGCTAATAAGAGCAGACAGGGAGTCCGTGTCTAGTTATGGCGCAATAAACACTCAATCATCGGCACAAAGTGTAAGTGTGCACATGCAGCATACTGATGCTCCTCACGCAGCCACCTCCTACCGTCCGAAAGGACTGTACGAGCCACAGCAGCGTGCACGGAGATCCCACGGTAGGCCGCTTCTCCGGCGTAGAGCTACACAGGGGTCCCAGCAGGGTGCATCGGGGTTCTCCCCACGTCACTGCCCAGAAAACGGACTATCTGCTGCTGTTGGTTGTAAAAGGTCAAAGGTCATGACCCGTTGGGCAGAGGCAACTTTACTGTAGGCTCAGTTCTGGGATCGCTGTGAACTGGTCATTATTTGGGTGGGGGGTTCTGGGTATCATGGTGTGGAGATCTTGGAGAAATAAACAATAATAAGCTGCAGCGTGATGGTCTCACCTACTGCTGCTAAAACCATTCATTTATCACCTGCAGAGGTTCTGTTTTGTCAGTCGGACTCATCTGAATCTGCATTCGATAAAGCTTCTACAATTGTCTTTTAAAGGCGTCTGAAAAGTCTGAGCTCTCCACTCGGCTCCTCGCTCATTATTATCCACTCCACTTTGCACTGATTTGATATCGCTGCACTGAGATGCATGTCTCCAGCCTGGTTGAAGTTAAGGCTGGTCTCACAGTGTTTCACGGCAGCGTTTCTAGCGGCGACGCTGCCCTCGCGGCTGAAGTGAACGTGACGGGGGTAAATATTTGGATCTCAGCAGTAGACGAACAGAGCTGAGGTCAGTCGTCTGGAATCTCCCGGCTGTTTAGAGACGCTGTTGTTACAGTTGGGCTTTTTTGGGCTAGAAAAAAAGGCATGAGAGAGTCGGATAAAGAGCACCGAACTCCCAGGGGGAGAAACCCGGCACCAACACCAAAACACGAAGACGAGGGAAGAAGGAAGTGTGAAGTTGGTGAAGAGAGATACGTGACTGCTGCGCGCCAGATGAACGACTCTGTCGTATGCTGGTGTCATTTAGGGATTATCATTGCCGACGTAAAATACTAATGCAGGACTTTTGGCCTCACACAAAATGAGCTAAAAACAAACAAGCCTCTACAGAGTAGAGCCCAGGAAGCTTGCAGCGCATGCAGCTGCGACTGGAGCGCGTGATGAAGACGAATCCGCGCGACCGCCTCTGCCTCGTAGGGATGGAGAAGTGAGCAGCATTAGCGGGGGGTGTCATGTTTGATTGGGGTTTATTACCGCCGCTTGTATTGTTCCTGTTCGTCAACAGACTCCCAGGTAATGTGGTGATAATCGTTGCCGAAGCCTCCATCTGCTCGTCTGTGGGGGGGTGGGGGGGCGGGGAGCTGCCCTCGTTTTAAATCCATTTTCCCAGGTGCTGATGGGAGGCCGCGGGGTGGAGGGGGTGGATGCTGGGGGAGGAGGGGGGTGTGGGGGACAGTGTAGAGCCCTCTGTTTCATTCACCCTGGAGTTTTGGTGCGCACGGCAACCAGGTTGTTTCTGCTTGTACCCGCTAATGGTTCAAACCCAGCTGGCTTCAATTGGGAGCCGGGCTCTTGAGTAATAGATTTTGCACTTTGGCTCGATACCAAGCGTTCGGCATCTCACTTCTGCATGCTACACTGAGTTTATCGCTCAGGTGTTTGGAACCAGCGCCATAAAATCCATAAACAACTCAGTGGTTGCGGCGGGCGCTGACGCGGGAAGGAGGTCAGGGCGGCGCGGAGGGCCGGGCTCCGGCCGGCAGCGGCCCGGCTGCTCGCGAGAGGCAATTCTCCACGCTTGTAATTACACGTCTTTAATTGATAACGCGGAAAAGCGGCATTGATTTGGTGTCAGGCGCAGACGCGCGCCGGCCCCTCCTCAGTTCTGCGCCGTCGGCTTCGCTTTCGTAGCCTCGCGTCTGAGGCGAGGACGCGGCCGAGGTCCACGGCACCTGAGCTGGAAGGAGGAGAACTGTAAGCTGCATTTCTTTACTGGAAGCAAACTATATAAATATAATGATATATATATATATATACATAATATAATATAATAATAAGAGAACATGAAGCGGAGCGTTGATCCCCCTCCTCCCTCCTGTCAACCTTTTACTCAAACCATCACTGTAAATTTCCTCTTGGGCTAAATCACAGGAGAAGGAGCCGAAGGCCTGTTACCTGATTCTGCATAATGCCTAATGTGTCCCAGCGAGTGAGCGCGCCGTCATGGTGCTGATGACAGAGAGAGAACAACTGGTCTCACAAGGAAACGCTGGAGGAGGAAATCAGTGCCAAGGCTTCATGGCTTCTCAGGTAATAAGGCCAGATATTTACAATTTATAAACCAATAACTAGCAGTAAATGTTCACATAAAGTAAATGCCTTTTTCCATGTTGTGTGTGTCTGATCCTGATAAACTGTCACCTGATCTTAGGAAGCGTCATGAAGCCTTCTTCTCACAATGTTTTTATTTTCCTTTAATCTGTGATCTGCATTAATATGGCCCTAATCAGAGTTTGAGCTTTGTTCGCCCTATTCAATAAAGAATAAAGAAGAATGAGTGTCTACCAGTGAATCCAGTCAGCTGCGTGTCTGTGTGAGGAAGACTGTGTCCCATAGTGTGTGACTTTCTGAATGCGACCCGTCGGCCTGTAGATGGAGCTACACTCTGCACTTCTCTCTCTCTCCCTCTCTCTCTCTCTCTCTCTCTCTCTCTCTCCTCCTTCATCTGCACACAATGAATGCATTGTTTCCTCCACCTCCTACTTCACACACACGCTTGGTGTTTTCGCTTGCGCTTTATGTTAATGCACACCTCTACGGATCTCTTACCTCCCAGTGGTTAGACACCCAGTTTATATGTGGCCTTGCATGCGTGTGTGTGTGTTGTGGGTGGAAGTGAGCAAAAGAGAGAAGTTGGAGGGTTCAGGGGGGTTCAGAGAGTTAGAGGACATTTTTTTTTCCTTTACCTCAAGAAACCAAAAATTTGAAGAAAGAAAAACATAAAAACAAATATATACATATAAAAATACTGAGTTGTACTGTAATAGTTTTAATTGGTGCAAACTAAAACTGAAGTTAAACAAATGCTGATCCCAAACCAGAAAAGATAAATAAATACATTGTTTTATGCCAAGAACAATAATCACATTGATTCTGATTCATAACCCGTCACCTGAAATGATGAAACCTGTGAGAGCAAACGTTTTACAGACGTTGGTTTCGCTCTTGTGCTACAGTCAGGTCACTGTTGACGCCCACCTCTAGAATAATCAATCTCACTTGTGGCATGTCTGTGGGACTAATTCTGCTTCCTCACAGTGCCACCTGCCTGTCTACCTGCTTGTCTACCTGCTGGCCTGTCTGCCTGCCTGTCTACCTGCCTTTCTACCTGCTTGTCTACCTGCTGGCCTGTCTGCCTGCCTGTCTACCTGTCTTTTTGTCTTTCTCCCTGCCTGCCTGCCTGTCTATCTGCCTGTCTGTCTACCTATGTACCTGTCTGTCTACCGATCTACCTGTCTGTCTACTTGCATATTTGCCTGCCTGTCTACCTGTCATTTTGTCTGTCTGTCTACCTGCCTGTCTCCCTGCCGACCTGTCTGACTGCCTGTCTCCCTGCTGGCCTGTCTCCCTGCCTGTCTCCCTGCCTTCCTGCCTGTCTACCTGCCTGTCTGTCTAACTATCTACCTGTCTGTCTACTTGCATGTTTGCCTGCCTGTCTACCTGCTTGTCTACCTGTCATTTTGTCTGTCTGTCTACCTGCCTGTCTCCCTGCCAACCTGTCTGACTGCCTGTCTCCTTGCTGGCCTGTCTTCCTACCTGTCTCCCTGCCTGTCTTCCTGCCTGTCTACCTGGCTTGCCTTTCTGCCTAGCTAGCTGCCTACCTCTCTCTCTCCCTCCCTGTCTGCCTGCCTGTCTGCCTGCCTGTCTCCCTGCCTGTCTCCCTGCTGGCCTGTCTACCTGCCTGTCAGCCCGTCTGCCTGTCTGTCTCCCTGCCTGTAAGCCTGCCTGCCTGTCTACCTGCCTGTCTGTCTACCTATCTACCTGTCTGTCTACTTGCATGTTTGCCTGCCTGTCTACCTGCTTGTCTACCTGTCATATTGTCTGTCTGTCTACCTGCCTGTCTCCCTGCCAACCTGTCTGACTGCCTGTCTCCCTGCTGGCCTGTCTTCCTGCCTGTCTCCCTGCCTGTCTTCCTGCCTGTCTACCTGGCTTGCCTTTCTGCCTAGCTAGCTGCCTACCTCTCTCCCTCCCTGTCTGCCTGCCTGTCTGCCTGCCTGTCTCCCTGCTGGCCTGTCTACCTGCCTGTCAGCCCGTCTGCCTGTCTGTCTCCCTGCCTGTAAGCCTGCCTGCCTGTCTCCCTGCCTGTCTGCCAGCCTATCTGCCGGCCTGTCTTCCTACCTGCCTGTCTACCTGCCTGTCTCCCTGCCTGTCTACCTGTCTCGCCTCCTCCGTTACCCCCGCAGTAACATAAAACCACTTGAGCCGGCGTGAATCGATTATCTGCACGCGCATCTGCCGCCAGCGGCCGCCTCCCCTGCATCCCTCCGCATCGCTCCACCTGTAAGACAATAGCCTCTTTCCAGTTTGTCAGTCACAGATTCGTTTCATGTAGAACACTCACAGAAGGAGGATTAACAGTATCTACTTATACGCTTGTGATAAACTCTTATCGGCTGCCTTCCCCAGAGCACTCTGTGGGCGCACGTTGACCTGTTTTCCTTTTCCTCTCCTGCTTCTTCTCCTCTTTCTGCTCCGTACCTCAGCGATTTAATCATTTAACCATGTATAATCTGGGCCCTCTCCCACTTTGTTAAATCCTCTCTCGTTCCTCTTGGAGGAGTTGGAGGAAGTTTATTTAAGCGTATGTTAAAAAGGTGCATAGTAGGAAAGTGAGGCTGCGTTGGGTGGATTTCACGAAGACAAACACGCTGGGAATGCATCCGTTCCTCGATGTGTGACCCATTCATGTTTATACACGTGTGAACATCTGAACGTGTCCGTGGTTTATGTCACCAGGTAAACTTTTAGCAGCTGCAGCATCCTGCGCTGGGCCGAGGTTTACACAGCGTAAACGCATCACTTCCTGCTCATTTGGCTGGATGTAAACCCAGCACATACCCACCAGCACAGCAGCCCAGCCGCTCTCTGGGTGGCACCGCCGGGACGTGGCCTGGGGATTACTCCAGTGGCGGTTTGTATCCATTAGGTTCCCTGCTCCCACCGCACATCCTCATGCAGGCTCTTAAAAGGACATTTTTCCCTGTCACGTCTTCACCTGGATGAGATATTCCCCAAAGATCCACAGCGTTGGCTTCCTCTTCAGAGTGGGTGGTTCCGTAGCTCCGGGAGAAAACTGCTGTCACGTAGACTTACAGCCCCTGCGTTTCCCCCTGCTTATGTCTCATTTACATTTCCTGCAGTCGTTTTGTGACGCTTGCTGTATGTAATTACATTCCCAACATTCACATGTTTTTGTCTTTTTGTAGGGGAAGACGGGGAACGCAGCAAAAAGCTGAAGGTGGAAAACTTCTATCGACTAACAAAAGAAATCTGCATCTCAACAGCACGATAGTGTGTATGTGGCTAAAAGTACTGTAAAATAACTACAGTATTTAAGTAACCTAAAGAGGACCAACAATCACTAAAGACCAAAAACCTTATTAGTCTATTAACTATGTCCTTTATTAACTAGTCTACACTATAACAGGGTGGAAACTGGCGATCAGGCACAAGTGCTGCCATTCATTTAATAGTGTGCTGCAGCTTTGCTCTATTCGTCCAGATTGAAGACATGTATTTTTTTGCACATGAACCTTAGTCTCAACTAATTTAAATAAAATGTCCAAATATTTAACCGAGTGGACTTCTATTATGAATTGTCAGACATCTTGAGTTTTACTCTCTATGAGAGTTGTGAAAGTTTCGTGACAGAATCTGTGCTGCTGCTATTGAGATCTGTGAGTAATCTTTTGTCTCTAGGACTTGTGTGCGGCTTCCTTCCTTTCAGCCAACTTTCCACATGGACCTCGGTATGTACTGAAAATATAATATTTGTTGAACGGGTGCCAACTTTGTTGCTTACAGAATGGGCTCTGACCTCAGCGAGGTCAATCTGTACATGCTTGAGGAAAAGCGTCCTGTATTTTTAGTTATGACGGATTAGTTCATTCCGCATGCACAAGACCAACTCTTCAGGAAATCTATGCAAATGCATTATAAAAGTACCCTGGATGGAAATATGTAAATATAATATATTCTGAAGCGGGGCTTTAAGTTGAAGCTTACACCACGGCGCATGAGGAGCAATACACCTCTTCTTGTGTCTTAGCAGTGTGGGTAGCAAAGGATGCATGTAACCTCATTCTACATCTGACACTCAGTGACAAATATATAGTTTGGGGCAAATTTCCATTTCATGTTCGACTACACCGCACATCTCAAATTAAGAGCGCGGCATTATCATCGACAAGGAAATGCATCGCGTTAATATTCTCGCTTCACAGTTGCCAAAGAATTAGTTCAGATCTTCGCATAAATTAACGGTGGCACAGTTTGAAAATCGGTAGCTCAAGGCCATGCTCTCAGAACAAGGCGGTGAGTGCCGTGCCTTAATTCATCATTTGTTTTTGATGTCTGCATTGAAGAGTTTGTTTTCAGAAGGTTATATATGCATTTTTATGGATGAGTGGTGGAAGATCTCATTACCTGAAGCTCAGGGTGCTGAATCTCATCTGTGGAGCGTTACGGCGAGAGGGAAATAAAAGCAGCCCGCGTTATCACTCATTTAAAGGCATTTAAAAGCCTCAGCAAAGGCAGGCGATCAGGTTGGGACGCTGTGTGGAAGGTGCAGGGAACAGTGGCGGCGCTGTCCTCTTGAGGCCCTTTCAGCTCCTCACCTGCTCCGTGCGACCGGCCGGGGCGTCCTCCTCTGCATGCTGAGCGCTCACTTCAGAGGTGGGAAGAGCCACAGTAAGCCTGTTTTCTCCCCGCAGCTGCAGTGCCAGGTGCCTCGCTGTAGCCACGGAGTGTGGGTAAAGAGCTGCAAGGCTCCTGTGTGATGCTTCCATGGCTGTTGACAGTGAGCCACGGCGCTCGCCCGCATAGAGGCAGGGCAGGAATAAGCCATGTACAACATACAGTAGCGTTTAGCAGGACACACGCCTGCTCCACCAGGAGCTAATGCACTGGCTCTCAGCTGACACAGGTTGATGCAACTCACGTTGCACGAGGCCTTTTTTGAACTCTTTTATCTGCGTGGCTGATTGAGAGCAGCCAGGTCGTACTGTAGGTACAGTATTCTGCTGTGTTGCGTCACGTTTAAGCTCCGTGTGTGGTGTTATGCAAGCGTGCTGGTGTACCAGCATCCTGCAGGAGCTCAGAGCCGTTGTGTCAATGTCAAACCAGGGATTTCTTCACCCAAAGGTGCTTCCTGAGTGTGCATGGGTCAGTGTGCACCAATTACCTCCACAGTAGATTCAGGTTAAAAGTGTTTATGTACAAGGTGATCTGATGTGTGTGTTTGTTTTTAGAATCAGGAGTTGTGTATCTGTGTTCTCTTCAACTTGAATTAGGAACTCGCTCGCAGCGTGAAGGTGAAATGCAGCGTGCAGACCCGCGTGTGTGGTTGCCCGCACCTCTCTGGTCTTCCTGTTACTGTAACTGCCAAGCCGTCACACCGCAGCCAGCGCGTCAGGTGCAGCTAGTCCCACACACACACACACACACACACACACACACACACACACACACACACACACACACACACACACCAGCTAGAGCAAGGTAGCCGTCGCTCCAGCAGCCTCCTGGGTCAGATGGGCCCGGGGGGGTGTGGGGGTGGGGGGGCTTCAGGAAAGGAGGAGGCGTTTGCATTCATGTCTCATAAAAAAGAAAAGCCCTCCTTCGCTTTTGAGCGAACACACTACTACAACTTTTTTCAAATTTGGTCATCCATCGCTCAGTATTAATTCTGAGTGGAGGCAGTAGTGAACAGAGTAGACTTCAGGCTTTTATTGTCTGTTTTCATTTCTTAAGTTGATCATCGAGCCATCACCAAAAAAAAAAGTATTTTCTTTTTAATTATCCCAACTTTCTTCCCCAAGCTGTTCGCCTGTCAGCAACTTTAGCTCCGGCCTCATGCTCTGCTGAACATCCCTCCATCCCTCAGCAGCAACTACTCGGCCAAGGCCTTGAACTTCTCTCAGAGGGGGCTGACAGCACTTCATCTCTCCCTGCCCCAACACTGGCTGGAGTTAAACTCCCTCCTGGGCCAAACCGAAGGGAGTCAACAAGAAAGGAAGTCTAAGTAAACAAGCCCACTTGTTTGTGTAGGTACTTTGAGGGAAGTTGTGACAAGTTCAGAATGCATCAGTGTTTTTAGATAAAGAATGCTGTGAGAATTGAGTCACTAGTGAACATTTTAAGTCCAATTAGCTTCCCTGTCTATTTATAATCCTGTGTAACACAGAGCCCAAACACAGGTCATGACAAAAAGTAACAAAAGTATGTCAAATAACACAACTTTAAAGTTGGAAAAGATGAGGTTGCTGATATGTTCACGTCTTCACCGATTGGCTAAGCTGGGGGCGTGGGGTGAGCTGGGGGGCGGGGCCTCCTCCAGGCAGACGGGTCATTAAGTGACACCAGCTCCACCTCCGAACCAGATTTAACGCAGGACGTTGGAGCAGCTCTTTGTCACGGCATCGCGGGAGGCCGTGTCTGTGTGTGTGTGTGTGTGTGTGTGTGTGTGAGGGGGGGGCATGATGGAAGTGTCACCGTTCATTCAGAAGAGATCCTCCATTTGAGCAGCCGCGGCACATTTTCATGCAAATAACGCCGTCGCAATTTTTTCCCCAGCCCTTCGCTAATAGCTTCTTACAAATGATGTGCCATTACAAGGAGGTTTATTTAAACAAATTTAATACGTCTTTAATCAACTCTCACCGAGCGCCTTTCGAAAGGTCACACGCCACATCAGGATGGGCTTGATACACCCCCCCCCACACACACACACACACACAAACACACCCCACGGTATTAGCTCAAGGATGGAGGGGAGGAGAACGACAAGAAGAGAATTATTTCACGGACAACTCATTTAAAGCAAATCTTTATTTACATTTTTATTCAGTTATTAAATTTTATTTCATGGTGCGACAGGGCCTGCCTCCTCTCACCGCCACCCACCCACACTCACACACTGCTTTGCTGATGAAGTCGCCTCGTCTCAGAGCATGGACCTTTAGTGTCACGTCGGAAACGGCAGGGCCCCTGATTCTTTGTGGGATGGATGCACTTGTGCTACACAATAAAAGCGTGGAGAGGCCGTTTACAAGCCGCGCATGAAAGCATTAAACACATAATATTTATAGAACTGCTGCGATATATTTGCATTTTAATACCAAAAATAAACAGAAAGTCAAATATTGTTAGATTAATTAATCTTCCTGTGTGGGTCCCTCTGTTGTGGTTTTACAACCCGTTTGTTATTTGCATGTTTGTTAATTGTAAATGTCTCTTTGTGCCAGATTTAGACAAAAAAAAAGCTACTGTAAGTTTCAGCCGTGTTATTTTACGATGATTCGGGAAGTCACGTCGTGTGATTTGTCCCTAATTACAAGCAGGCTCTTTGTTAGAAGTGACACGTGGTTAACAGATCCGTCTGAATCACTTGTCCTTGTACTCATGCGTTTTCTTCTCTCCTGCTCTGTTGTTGTTTCATTAGTGCTGCCACACACACACACACACACACACACACACACACACACACACACACACACACACACACACACACACACACACACACACACACAAATCCAACCAAAGTCAATAAGTGAGCTTATTTGAATATGCCAAAAAGGAATCTGTCAGGCTCTGTTTCCGACACTCAACCGTGGCGACGTGTTGTTTGACAGCATCTGACTCATCAATACAACATAAAGATCCGCCTCAGATTGTAGCAGCGGCAGCGTTGCAGCGCGCCGAGCAGAGCGTCTTAATTTTTGGGGGGTTAACCCTTTCCGCGCTAATGCCTTTTTCTCAGGGTGGCATTTACGCAAAATGAATTGCTTGCTTAGACACAGCTAACTAAATAAAAGACAGCGGGGGCTGATACTATGAAAAATGGATTTTCATTACTGTTTCATTGATTCTAGTAAATAAGGGCCCCGGGCCTGCACCGCAAAGGCTGCAAAACGGTAATAATTTAATCTAAGGTGACACAGACCAAAATGTATGTGGACAAAAAAATCATCCCTGAATATTAAACAAGGGCCCCGAGACAAGGCAGGGGAGGGGGGGAGCGAGTGTTTGCAGGCACATTGAAATGTATGCAGATTGCCGTCCAACCTATTTAAAAACAAGAATTAGGCATTCCTGTCATAAATCACGTTTGCCGCCACGGATATGCCTTGTTATGTCGGTGTTTAACGGGAACCTGAAAGGTTAAAGTACTCGGTGCATTAAATTGTACAAGGATAATTAATACTTTTCTCCTGGCTATTTATAAAATATGGAAAATAGAGTCAGCTGAACTGTGACAACACACTCCCGTTTGAGGAGGAAGAAAGGGAATAAACACACATCCAGGCACGGGAGGCAGAACAAATACCTGCCAGGCTCCGCTCGGTCCTGAGCCGGTGAACGGGAGCGACTCTGGTCCCTGAAGGCAGCGCCGCCCTGACCGCGTCACGTGCGCTTAGTTAAAGGGCTTACACCTTGGAGCGTGTGTGTGTGTGTGTGTGTGTGCACTAATTAGTGCCTGTTAGCAGTAAACTAGTGCAAACTCTGTAATTTGACAGGTCTATTCCAGAGGTGTTGACCTCTCGCTCTCACCGGTGGCGCCTCCGTCAGAAGTGGCGCCTGTGGGAGCGAGGTGTTGCGTCTACCTGGCCGCGCGGCGGGCGCCTCCTGCCTCGCGCCGTCAGCGTCGGCCGCGCGCCTCGCGGCTGCTAGCGCGACGCGGGGCGCTACGCGGAGCTCGCGCGGGCGCGCCCGCGCAGCTCGCGCGCTCCGGCCCCGACGTGTGAACGTAAACGGCATTTGTGTGAGAAACAGCGGGTCATTTGGCAAAGCGCGGACCCTCCGCGTGAGCGAGAGGCGACTTGACAAGTGTCCGGGCCCATTACGTCGCGTTAGTCCGTTTCACATGTTCCTCTGCTCGTGTGCTCCAGTGGCTGCTGTGTAACGTGCGCCCAGACGCAGATAATAGCCTCCGCAGACTAAAGTTCAGCGTCGGGGACGGTGCCGAACCCACGGCTGTGCCCGTGTGTGCGTGGAGCAGCAGAAGCTTGATAACCTGCATTATCTGGGTTACACGCTCCCTGCACAATTACTTACTGTGGGCTCGCTCGTGTTCTCACTGAAGGTGGCCGCGTCCCGCTTCACTATTATCACTATGCTGATGTGTCATTTGTGGCCGGACCCCCTTTTGGGACCAGGTGCAGCGTGTGCAGCATCCCACCTCCATCCTTCACGCACGGAGGATGCAGTCGTCAGCCCGATGGAGGCTTGGGCCTGTTTGAGCGCACTGTCAGAGCCGCTCACGTCCCTCCTTCCATGAGTGACCTTTTCCACGTTTGCCTTCCTTCATCTGTGTCATGCGGATGCGGCGGCGCGGTTTTATTTCATTCAGGCTGCGTTAATGTGGGGATTCGCTCTTAAAAACAGGTCCGGTCCAGGTCTGATTCTGGACGCCCTGTGAGAAAGCGACCCGGGACCAGAACCGAGAGCAGGGGGAACAAACAGATCTATAGCTCCTTGGTCTGACAGTTTAACCACGTTAACTATTTACTGCCCTATTTTAAACATTTTATACCAAAATACGCCGCTTTTCGTTGCCGACCCGTCCCGGCAGCGATCTCCGGCAGCGGAGCTCACGTGTGCCGGTTTTCTGCTCGGCTCGGTCTAAGTGTGTTCGTGAAGTTAATAAAATATTTGCCATTTGCTTGCAACAATTAGCACAAGATAAACACAAGCCAAATTGTTCCTGCGTCTGCTAATGGAGTTTGCCTCTGGCCACGCTATAATTATTCCTATTAGCAAATGAAGTTGTTACCTTGCCTCCTTCCGAATTTGGTAATCAGTTCGTGGAAATTGCTTAAAACTGAACACAGAGCCGCGGTTGGTTTGACGGTGAAGCTTCCTAGTGTCCAGATGGAGGATGTGAGAGTGATTGATGCCCCTCATCAAACATTAGGCCCGTCACACTCTCCTGTCAGGGTGGAGTCAGGGTGGACACTGCTTTTCTAACACAACATGTGTGTCTGTAGGTCCATATGCTCATCATCCACTTACTGTAATTTATTATTCCTTTTTTCAATGGCCCTAGAAAAGTTAATATACTGAACAATATATAATTTAAATGGACCTATCAATTACAGTACATCCTTCCTAACATTTTGAAAGGATCCACGTTGTGTGTGTAACAGCCAGTGTCTAATGCAGAGCGTGATGTGTTTGTGGTTTGTGGTAGCGTTGCATAAGTCAGGCCTCAGGTACAGCATCCTCCTCTGTCACAAGCTCTGGGCCGCGTGCCAGCCACCAGCCCCATGTTGGGCAACCTCAGCGTTCACGGTGGGACGCGACACCTTCCACACAACCGTTGGATCTATTCAAAGCTGTGGTGGCGGCGGGGAGGATTCCTTTCCTCCAGATAGAGGAGGAGGGAAGGTTACAAGAAGGTCCAGGTCAGATGCTGTGGTCCACGGCATCTTCTTCTTCTTCTTCTCTGCTTCTTAAAACACAATCCAAGATAAGCTGAGTGGGAACTCTTAATCTAAACTAAGTCTCACATGGATAATAACAGGTGAACCCAGCACCAGCGCTGGCCTGAGTAAAGTCAGTGTCACGTTGGGTGCAGTTGGACGACCGGCCTCTCGTTGGGAAGTGACCCAATCGCTCGCACATTGTGGCTCCAGCTGCGCTGGCAGGACGCGCAGCCTCCTCTGGATGCGACCTCTGGAAATGAGCCGTTAGCGTTTGGAAAACAGGTTGATTTTGGTATTAGCACCACATCTGAGCCTCCTGCCGCTTATTTCCGGGCTAAAGGTTCGTTCACAACGCTAGTGAGGAATGATTTACATTCTCTAATGTCCGCGTTAGTTACAGGACATAATAAAAACAATCCTGAGTGCGTGTCTCACACTGTGCATGAACCCCTCGTGTTGTGGGATTGTTTCCTGTTGGCGCAGATTGTTTTCACTCGTAACAAACCCAGGCACAGTTTGCTTGGGAGGGAAGAAAGACCCACATTTTGCGGCGCCTCGGTGCCGTTATGCAGTTTTTTCTCACCTGGCTAAACAAACAGCATCAAGCACGTGAAGCATGCGCGGTGCTAATGCAGCCCGAGCGGCAAACATGCATCTTTGCAGTGGTATTATGATGACAGACTACTGATGGATAAAAGCTGGCTCGCGTCCCACCTCAGCGTTCCTGTCTGCTGATAGATGGTCGTCGCTGCGCGCGCGCCGCATCGAGAGGCCGCCCACCGTCGGCGCAGAGACACCTGCGTGATTGATGCGCGCCATTTAGCAGCGGGGGAGAACAAGTGCACCCGGGCCCCGGGGAGCCTCCGCCGGCACCTAGCGCCGGACAGCTGTGGGTGGCCGGGGGACGGGGAGAGGACGCAGAGAACAGAGGAGAGGAGGAAGGACGGTGGGAGAGAGAGAGAGAGGAAGACAGGAGATAAGACGTAAAGAGTGAATGTGTGAGAACAAGAGCAAGCGACCTACATCTGTTACTCATTATCCTCCTGGCCCCCTCTCCACTAATCGCTCCATCTGACATCACTCACAGCAGACCTCACTTTGACTACAGATGGGAGTGGGGGGGCGGGGGGTTATTCAGGGCAAAGACACCAAAGGTAAAGTAGGATCGATTAAAGGGAAGTTCCTGGGCGATAGTTTAACTGGCAGCCTATGACAGGTTGTGTGTATTAACAATAACCAATCATGTGCGGATTTGAAAAAAAAAAAGAAAAGATGCAAATAGAGTTCTTCTAATCAGATTCGCCGCGGAATCTTGCAGGTCGTTGAATTCTTGGAGATGAGCAGCGGCCGAGCCCTCTGCCGGCACTTAATCACGACGCCTCGGAATGAGATCCGTGGCGGCCGCGAGGAGCCCCCGGGGGCCGCGGGCTCCTCCAAGCCTCGGGAAGGTCAGGCCCCCATTGTGCTCCTCTCTGGTCAAGGGCTCTTTTTTAATCACGGAGCTGCAATCTTCCTGATTCAAGCAGCTTGTGAATATGTAAGGTGTGTTTGCTGCGTGTGTTGCCGGTGGTGACACCGTGGACGCAGGTGGACGTTGTTGTTGGATGATGAAGAACTGGAAGGCACCCATTCAAACCAGTCTGGTTCCCTTTCATGAACTTGTGCAGTGTTTTTAATTTAGTTTTATCCTACTTCCTGTTGAGTTCTGCATTCGTTAGTCCGGTTGAGTTTGGGCTGTAATCATTAAAAACCATCAGCCCGTCCAGAACCGTGCGTGAGCGTGCGAAGGCGCCGTTCTGGCAGAACCCGGACAGAACGCGGCTGTAACAACACAGGCAGACGAGCAGGAGGCTCGCGGCGGCTCCAGGTGACTGCACACCTTGACTTCCATTTATCAAAACCCTGTTTACTCTGGCTGACAGGACGGAGCCGCAGAGGAATCGACTTCCCGGGAAAAGATGGATGTGGCGAGCGCCGCAGCTGTGAGAAAAGCCTGGCAGCTGTGGCCGGAGGCGACTCCTGGAGATTTGGAGGGGAATTGGTGTTGCACCGAGGTGACAATCTGGCACCCAGCGCTTGTTTGAGGACGGAAACCTGCAGAGAAATGCTCTTCCAATCATCCCTTCACCGCTAATCAGCTGTACGCTCATTTAGTCACTACTGATGTTGACTCTGCATAGGTTCATGTTCATGTGTGTCTCCGGGGTTTAGTCAGACGCTGCTGGCCGTCTGTCAAGCCCTGTCTGACCTTTGACCTAGGACAAGCTTCCGCACCGTTTGCATTAGGTCATAGAAGGAAGACACTTTAAAACTGCTGTCATGTCAGTGAGCGTTGCACTTTACTAGTGTAGACTCACACCAAGTCAATTAAATTTGCAGCAACCACATGACATCGGGCAACCTCGGAGCTTTCAGAGCCCCTGGACTTGTGGGGCCCCAGGGCAATTGCCCATTTTGCCTGGCTGCTAATGTAGCCTCGCTCCGAAACAGCTCCGGCTGCTCCTCCCGCTACAGGAAAAAAACACAGCAACAGGAGTGGGAGCAAAGGTCAGCAGTATATTTTAGACTTCAGCACAGAAACAAATGATGCTCATAAATATGACTAAATGATAAATAATCCTTTCCTGGACCACCGCTGCATCCTGTCGGAGCCAGAGATCAACTCAGATTCACTGCCCACACAGCTCACGCTCGGCCTTCGCAGGGCAGCACACATGTGACACAATAACGCAGTAAGGTAAGCTTCACTCGAAGACACGAAAGGCGCATTAGATGTTTTCCTGTCTTAAAAAGAATGTATAATATCACGCTGCACAAATTGCCTCTGGGAGTTGGATAGGAGTGTAGGAGGGGGAGAGGATTGTACAAATAAAAAAAAAAAAGCCTTAGCCGTGTTCCTGAGCTAAGATAAGCCGACATTTCCTCCCTATTTGGGTTTATTTTCATACGGCTTACGAGCCCGGCCTCGTATCCCACACTGCACACTACAAAGCTCCTCCACGGTGGAAACCGGAGCCGTCGCAACCTGGACCGGCGGTGTCCTCTTCCCTGACCCCCACCCCCAGGGTTGACCCTTCAGCTGATACCCCCCGGAGTGCACAGGAAGCGCATACATCGCCACGAGAGCGCATGCATAATTAACTCCGCAGCTCAAGTAAAGGCGCTGAGGATCCAGAGGCAGCGCTTTGACTCCGCGCGACGCGCTGAGACTCGGGAAAGGAGGTAAAAGGGTGTCAGAAGAATAATAGTAATAAAACTTCAAAGCGCGTGTGATCTGGGCTAACCTGGGAACGGCGTGGGTGCAGGCCCGCGTACGAGCCGCTGTTTGGCTTTTTCTTTTTCCTGTTGCTGAGGAAAACAAACGGCCGTGGAGCCCCTGTTCCCCCTCCGGCTCTCTCCCACGTTTAACATCTTATCCTCCACATCTGTAATAATAAGAGGTCATTTGTTGTTATTACGCCTTTTATCTGCGACCTGCATCTCTCCTCCACAACATCCTCTCCGCTACACCTTCCTCCCCGCGCCCCAGTGTTTACGCCCGGCGATAAACTCTCGTCCAGTTGCACAAGAGCAGGGATTTCTCACCGCCGCGTCTCCGCGTTCGCTCAGTTCCACGCCTGGTGGGAGAAAAGTGGAGAACGTGACAAGTTGCTGCTCTGAGACATGCAGCCAACACTCCGACGGCAAAGACGTGGACCCAATAACACAACGACTTCCCTGTGAATGCAGGAAAAGCCTCTGTCTCTTTCTCCGACTGAGAAGAAAGCAGTGACATCTTTACTTGACTTTTTGTGGCTTTCAGGAGCCTTCAGATCTTCACAAGCTCATATGCTAAAGTTCATGTTCATTTCCACGCTCTGAGTCTCTGCTTTCCAGGCGCTGCTCTTATCTTCCTCCATCTCTACGGCTGCCTCCACACCTTCCAACAGATTAGAGCTCCGCCTGCAATCTCCATCCAAATCTAACAGGATTAAGAGGATAAGAAGCCTCACTTTCACGTTTCCACACAATTACCTTTTAAAGAATCCACTTCTTGTCACTTTATCGGCTGCTCTTTTTTGTTTGTCAAATAAAATGATTTCCCACCTTTTTTGTGTGCAGATAAAAATCAGCTGTAACATAATAAGTGGTAAATCAGGATGTGGGTGAATGGAGACAGTAACCATCACTAAACAACTGTTATATGAACACTGGACTACATTTAAACCAAGTGTTAGAAAATTCATAGAATCCCTGAGTCTTTTTCTCTTCAGAATTTTCTGGTGCTTGTTTATAAGAATTATAATTATTATTATTATTATAATTGGGACAGGTTAAATTATTATTTTTACTTACTTTCTTTTGATTGTCCTAATTTATTCAAAATACAGATGATCTCGTTAAACTGTTTAAACAGAACCCACGTCTTTAATATCCATTAGTTTGATGCTGATGGTGTTTTTATGGGACTACTGTTCATGACTACACTAAAAATGGAGACAACAATGGAGTGCAACAGACAAACTTGTTAATTTACTACAGAACATTATTTCAGTTTAAACCACTAAATGACATTTTTTTATTTTAAAGTGCTTATTCACTTCTCTGTTTTTTATACACAACACAACTTTATTTCTTTATTTCTGTCCTCAGGGTTGACCTTGAACAACATCCTCACTCTGTTGTGTTCTGCGGGAACATGCTACACATTTTTGGGCCAACACAGGCCGCCATGACTCAAAACCTTCTCCCCAGTTCTTCCGTTAAGACTAAAAACAGCAACAAATATATGGATGAAGCGCTGAGGACCCTCTTCAGCTTCGGATGCCGCCTCCCCGGCGTCGTTATGGCCTCATGGCTCTCAGATGAGGTAATGCTAATCCTAAACTGTGTCCTGAACACTGGTGCCGTTGTTTAGCACAGACACAGACTCACATTTACGCTGAATGCAGGTCACAGAGATGATGGTTGGAGCCACCAAGCTGTGACACCATTGTAGTCATTTCCAGATTTAGTGCGAGCCTCAGGGCGTCACGTTGCTTAACAGACAGTCATACATTCATACGTACCGCTGCGAGACAAACGCACACTGTATCATCTTCAGTCCGGTTGATGTGATTCCAGCCACATAATGTAGCCACTGATGACTTCCTCATGTCAGTGTCTGCGGGAACGTGGTTAATCTTGGACTGTGCATTGAAGCAGCACTGCTCTATTGCACGGATGGATGCGGACGCGGGGAATGGGTTCAGAACTTTCAAAGTCCTCCCCTATAAACGCAGAGAAGGCAGATCAGGGCTATTAGCTGCCACCGAGTCCCAGCAGTCGCTCAGGGCCATTGGTCCAGTTATAAGAATCGGGCTGCAGCCTCCCGTCAACCCGGCGTCGGCTCACGCAACCTGACTGCTGCGTGGACCCTCGCGTCCACAACGGCATCAGGAAGAGAGGCCGGGCAGACAGAGCGCTGCTTTTGAAGTAAGTTTGAAAAAGTGAACAAGTCGACAAAACAGCTCATCAATACAGCGAGTTCACCAAAGTGGAGAAAATACAGACAGAATGAATGTGTGGTTCACAGCAGGTGGTTTCCTTACAGGCAAAAGAAACGCTATGAGTTTCGTGTGTGTGTGTGTGTGTGTGTCTCCCTGCATCCTGCTCCCTATGTGTTAGCTAACACACCGACACGCATCCTTGGATGCAGGCTGTTTGTGTGCGGTATGGATTGGGTCAGTGCAGCCAGGCATGTTTTCAAACACCAGCCAGCAGTCAGATCAGGTTTCCTCCTCAGGTCTGTCCAGCGTGGAGATGTATGAAAAGATCAAAACACGCTGGTTCTGCACCGGCCGCCGTGGGTCGGTCCATGACAGAGAACAGGGAAGAGACGATTCGGGATGCTGCGGGTCAGGTTGTGGTCGTCAGCCTTGGTTATATTTAATGTTGGCTGAGAGATGAGAGACTTGTTTGTGGAGCGGATGACACCTCTGCATCCAGGTTCTTCAGGTTTCCTGAACAAGCTGCCAACACATGCTAGGTATCAAACCTTTGTGTGTGTGTGTGTGTGTGTGTGTGTGTGTGTGTGTGTGTGTGTGTGTGTGTGTGTGTGTGTGTGTGCGTGTCTGCAGAGAAGTGAAAGCTACACAGAAGCATGCTTTTATACAGTACTGACAGATATCAGAACATTCTGTTCTTCTGTTCGATGGGTCAGATCCAGAATGTCGTTTCCTTCTGTGCTAATTAAAGCTAATCAAGGTAATTCACACAAATATATTACTTTAAATACATTTTGAGAATTGTTTACATATTTGCATGTCACACGTCCTCTAATTAAATGTAACTTCCAGGTGAAAAAAGCAAGGTGACACACATTCCATTCAAGCCTCGTATGGAGCTGCGTTTTATTTTTTTTTCCTTTTTTTTCCCTGAACAGCCATGTTGGACGTCTTTCACTCCTTCCACCATCTGCTGTCACCGTCGCCACGAACTCCAAAGTCTTTGTGTCCATTCGGTCTGGAAGAACAGCGCCCCCCTCCTGTTTGACGCCGCAGAGCAGTCCAGCAGGTTCCCCTCCAAACGGGAACAGGTGGCTCGCCATGAAAAATGCAGTGTAGAGGCCGTTGGACAGGGGAACCATTAAAAGTCCAACGCACCAAATCTATCTGGCGATGTCTCATTAATATTGAAAGAATGGTGGCACGGCTAATGCGGCATCTCATTTCAGGTAGGAGCAGAATAGATCTGGCCCAGTGCGGCGGCACAAACACTTCAAAGTGTTCTGTGGAGTTGCAGGGAGCAGTGTGTTTGAGAGCAGAGGGGGACTTTAGCGCACCAGATGGACTCTGTCACGCTCCGGCTCGAGGCCTATCTGCCGGCCTCAGAATTTCATTAGTAGCTTGGCCCCGGTCGCAAGTTTGAAGAGCATAAGAGGTTCGATCAAAGGATTAGCAGCACATCTGAAGCAACAAATGGTCCACTTTTTTTTCCCTTTTTGCACCCTCCCACCTCCACAAAGTGCTCAGACCTGGCCAAAATGGAGGAGGAGGGGGGGGGATCACACAGCTCCACACGACGGAATGAGGAGCAGAACCACGTCTATCTGCTCGTGGTGTGTTACTTCCCTTCCACAGAGCATGAGCAGACTTTGGGTTTGTGGTGTTGCTTGAACGCACGGTTAGGTAACAGCACGTCCGTTTCTCCCCTCCGTCCTCCATCTTCCCTATTTGATCAATGAACTCAATTACAGCCGTGTCCTGAGGTTCCGCTCCCCATGAAACGCTTTCCTCCTCTCCTCTTTTCTCCGATGATGCATCACGGAAGCCACACCTGAACCCCTCCCCCCACGGTCGGGGCACCCGGCTCTCCGCTCCTGTCTGTCTCCTTGTCCTCCCGCTCTCTCCCATCCTCAGCTCCAGCGCCCAGTCTCCATCTGATTCCTCTCCGCAAGGGTAGCCTCTAATAGATTCCCCCAACTCCCATGTATTATTAATGCTTACTGCTCTCCAAGGTGGCAGTGACAAATAGCGAGCAGAATTCACTGACTAGCGGTGAATGTACTTTTTAGTCATGCTTGAGCTTCCCCTAGTCCATACTGCTCGCAGTTGGAAGACTCCCTCTCCTCGTTGCCTTGTCTCACTCCTCATCTTGCTTTTTCTGACTCAGACGCGATAACACGGGCTCACTCCATAAACTGGTTCATATCACCTTGTTCTGTCACGGTGCCACACGTAGCCGGCGTAAGTGGGACGCGCGTCTGTTGTGATGGATGTAAATTCTTATTTGAGACGCGCTTTATATAAAAACCCGCCTCCGGTCACGCTTTTCTGCTGACTCCCCTCCCGAGCGCCACACTTGCCATCCGGCCCTGGAGGGACAGCCTTCACCGAGGTTAACCCAGATTTGTGTGTCAGTGCGGGGCCTTCGCCTCCTCCTGATGCTCCTACCTGGATGTGACAGAAATAGGAGCAACGCAACGGCGCAGCGTTCGCCCCGGCGGCTGGCGGCGCATCACACCTTTCTAACCTGTTAGGTGATGTTCACACAGGCAGACTCACCTGGAAGCGGCTGCCGGGCTCTCTGTTTGTGTTTCCCACTCTAATGGAAACTCGGTGTGGAACAAAGCATATGTCGCCCCGTTGACACCTTTATTCCGAGTGAGAGCGTCTTCACCTGTTGAGCTTCTTCCACAGGTGCAGCTGCGTGCGCTGTATCTGGTGCAAATCAGAGGTTTTAGGATGCAGTAATAATTAAAGATGACTTATACTGAGCAGCGGCAGACCTTTGTTAACCAATTATGAAAATCAAAAAAAAAGCTCTGCACATTCACTCTGAACCTGTTAATGTGTTTGATCGAGGTTTAACAAGAGCTCCCTCCCTGACAGAGGTGAGTCTTCTGTACTGTGTGGAGCATGATAGTGGAGGCTCCGCTGCTCTCAGAGACCCCCCCCCCCTCCCCCGTCTCTGTCTTCATCCGCCGAGCGCTGTGACGCGAGAACCCGCGCTACAGCTGTTCCCCTGTTGATCAATTAAAAACATGCTTTGGTGAAATAATTAGCTGACATTTGCTCCTACTTAACAGATGTTTCTGTGGATTCTGCCTGTAAAAAAAGTACAGAGGTGGAGAGAAGGGTGCGTGTGTGTGTGTGTGTGTGTGTGTGTGTGTGTGTGTGTGTGTGTGTGTGTGTGTGTGTGTGTGTGTGTGTGTGTGTGCGTGTGTGCGTGTGTGTGCTGAAGCACAGGGAGGAGGGAGGAGGGCATTTCTACGTCTTCTGCACAAAAGAAGGTTCCTCTGCCTGCATTTCAAAGTTGTGTACATCTTTTATAGCAATTATGAGAGGTGGGCCCTCCGCTGATGGGATGCGAATGCTAATTTGAGCGCTGATCATCATAGTTAACCGTCGTTTACATAATTACCGTGTAATTTGCATCACATTACAGCAATATTATTGGCATTAAGCAATTAATTAAAGCCAAATATGGATTGTTGCATTGGATTGTTTGCTTGTTGGTGTCTGTTTGTGTATATCTGTGCCTCCATAATCATATTTCTTCTTTGTTTTGAGCCAGATCAGACCCAGCGCTCCTGCACTTCGATTCCCTAACATGTATTTTCACTTGGCTACGTTCGGCTGTTTCTGAAGGCTCCTAGAGTTGGGATATTGATTTGGGTCCCACTTAGAAAACAAACAAACAAACTGTATATATGTGTGTGTCTGGGTGCGTGTGTGACATGAGAAGCAGTCCAGATCATTTACCTGCATCCCCCTCGTCATCTTTCCTTTCATCATCATCATCATCATCATGACTGTCATTATCTCATCGGAGCCCCTCGTCCTCAGCTTCGAGGGCCTCCTCTGTGTGTGTGTGTGTGGGGGGGGGGCAGAGGAGGTGGAGCAGGCTGCAGGTGTAGCTCCTCTAATGGCGGACAGCTTGTCAGGATTAGGGCGACCTGATGAGGTGACTCGCTTTCCCTCCCGGCTCCAGCGCCTTACAGATTTGCCCACCTCGGCGGAACCTGCTCCCCTCGTAGCGCAGCTCTCCTGATTCTGCTCTTTGAAGTCCACCTCCGAGTGCACGCTCCGGCGCCGTCCAGCCGAGCACCGCTAACTTTATGTCTCAGGCTAAATTGGCTGATTTCATTACCAGTCAGGTGAAGAGTGGGGAGGGGGGTTCTTCTTTAAAATGCTGCAGGATGTGAGCTCTGGGTGAAGCAGGTGCAAAAGGTTCAACCGTTGCCAACTCTGCTGCTAATCCCCGAGGTATTTAATGAAGTTTTTCTCTTAAACCGCCTCTGCTAATACTCAGAGGCCTCCTCTTACGTGAGGCGAGAGCGCCGCGAGCCACCAAGACCATGATAACGTTTCCTTATACCTGTAATAGAAATTTTAATGGATGGCTCCTCCATTTGGAAAGGGGATGATTTAAATTTGAGTATGATTTAAGTTGTGTGTGTGTGACTGGAATGTGAAGGGGGGGTTATTGTTGTGCTTATTGAGAGTTGGATTGCTAAAGCGTTGTGGGAAATCCACTGGATCTGTAGTTTTTTTTGCGATGCCTGCAGTGCTGGAGATGTTGGAGCTTCGTCTAACCTTTATTGTGATTTTCATCTTTTGCCTTGTCTGATTTATTAGCAGCCTTGCACACTCCCACCCACAGCAGCACACACACACACACACACACACACACGCACACACATGTAAAAAAACACATACGCCAAAGGAAAGATCTCACAAGCAAGGTTTGCTGTCAGAACAATTGGGAGCAGAGGAAAATAAAGCTTCCTCGCTGGCAAATTACCTTTCTGCATGTAATTCCAGAGCTTTTACTGAAGCATTAAGTGAACAGGCAGACAGGGATGAAGACAAAAAAGTAGAAATACCCCAAGGCTGTTTCTTTTTACTCCAGACGTAGACAAACAAAATGAACTCCTAAGTTCAGGTTGAGGCTCAGCGTAGCCCTGGGGTTCTAGCACAGACATTTGTGTGTGTGTGTGTGTGTGTGTGTGTGTGTGTGTGTGTGTGTGTGTGTGTGTGTGTGTGTGTGTGTGTGTGTGTGTGTGTGTGTGTGTGTGTGCATGCACATGCGCTGCCTTATTCCCCTCCCGCCTTCTCTCACCTCACACACACACACACACACACACACACACACACACACACACACACACACACACACACACACACACACACACACACACACACACACACACGTCTACACATGCTGCAATACATGAAGTGACAGAACAATTTGCATTAAACCTCCTGACTTGAGCCGAGCGTTCACGCAGACAGACACACTCTCTCGCGCTCGTACCTTCCTCGCACATTCATCACAGCGAGAATAAAATCAGCACTTGCTTTTGTTACTTTACCTTTGATGCGTTTTGCATCCGACGCCGTAAACACGCGCCGTGGCTGTCGCAGCAGCGCGCGGAGGAATGATTAGCGCTCATGCCCGTGTGTAGCCGCGTGTCACGTCAGCTTTGGATCTCCCTGCTAAAGCCTTGGGGTCAGGTGTTAGGTTCAACACTTGCGCAGAAATCGGGATGACCTGCAGCGCCCCAGGGCCGCAACACCAAGCACAACAAGCCCACGGAGGCGGGACGCAAACGCCAGGCATTAATTATGTCTGGGTCAGGTGCTTCAGGTTGAGCGTTCGATGTAACACAAGCATTAGGAGCAAATGAACTTAGCTCCTTGTTAGTTCCTCATGAATGACATCCAAAAAACCTAAATGTCACGACATATAAACGTGCTGAATTCCTGCTGCTTTGGACTAGATGCATAAACAGAACCACCTCGTTTGGGTCATTTTGAACCAGCAATAGATAAGAGGAGGCCTATAGTCTTAGAAAATGCTGTAATTCAGCCAAAGCCATTTATAAAGTTGGAAGTACAGCACAGCTGATGCTGGAAGATAAAAAAAATAAATTGGCAATAATAAAATGATAAAAGTATCAAAGCAGCAGTAGAAGCAGAATCAGGTCCAGGCCCAACGTGCAGTAAATCCACACAGTAAGTATGTCAGGCTTTAGGATGTTGATGTGAAGCCGCGGCTCGGTGATGAAGAGGGTGGCGTCAGCGCCTCTCTGGCTGCCCACCCGTGGCAGATCAATATACTCACCAAGCGTCCGAAACGCCGCCCCTCTGACAGAGCCGCGCCGGAGCGCCGGGCCGGGAATAAGTCAAGGAGTTGAGGGCGCGCCGGTCCATCATGGCGTGTCACGGCGATGAAATGAGTTGTCTCCAGCCACCAGATCGATGGCTGACATAAGAGCGTAGAGCCACTGAGAGAGAGAGAGGGGGGGAGGGGGGGGGGCAGGCTTCCTAAAGTTATTACCTCCACCTCGCTGTCAGAAATCACGGCGTGATGCATTACACGTGTTCCCTGTTGTGTAGCGTGTGTGTAAGGGGAGCGCAAACAGAGGGGAACCGAATGAAAAATGCACTCTGCGCTCCATTCGTCTCCCGCACGCCACTGTGTTCTCACGGACAGGCGGGAGTGTCCCGGCGTACTTGGGTTTGTAAATAGGCATCACTCACAGTGACAAGTCTCTCAGCGCCGCAGCCAAACGGGAGGCGCTCTGCTCGCTCAGGCCACATGATCAGCGCGATCATCCAGGAATCATCGCGTTTAGCGTCCTTTGATTCCCTCTCAAATGTTCTTCACTTATGACTTTGTATGTTTTGAATCATTTCCCTTTTAGACTGTGAAAACACAGGCAGGAGACCTGTGTCCAGTCCTGGTCCAACTATCCTATGTCCAAATCAGTCCCTGGTCCAACCTTCCTACCTGTGTCCGGTCCAGTCCCTGGTCCAACCTTCCTACCTGTGTCCAGTCCAGTCCCTGGTCCAACCATCCTGCCTGTGTCCGGTCCAGTTCCTGGTCCAACCATCCTGTGTCCGGTCCAGTCCCTGTTCTAACCATCCTGCCTGTGTCCGGTCCAGTCCCAGGTCCAACTGTCCTGCCTGTGTCCAGTCTTTGCTAACCATCCTGCCTGTGTCCGGTCCAGTCCCTGGTCCAACCATCCTGTGTGCGGTCAAGTCCCTGGTCCAACCATCCTGTCTGTGTCCAGTCCAGTCTATGGTCCAACCACCCTGCCTGTGTCCAGTCCAGTCCTTCTTGCCTGTGTCCAGTCCAGTCTATGGTCCAACCATCCTGTGTCCAGTCCAGTCTATGGTCCAACCATCCTGCCTGTGTCCGGTCCAGTCCCTGGTCCAACCATCCTGCCTGTGTCCGGTCCAGTCCCTGGTCCAACCATCCTGTGTCCGGTCCAGTCCCTGTTCTAACCATCCTGCCTGTGCCCGGTCCAGTCCCAGGTCCAACTGTCCTGCCTGTGTCCAGTCTTTCCTAACCATCCTGCCTGTGTCCAGTCCAGTCTATGGTCCAGCCACCCTGCCTGTATCCGGTCCAGTCCCTGGTCCAACCATCCTGTGTGCGGTCAAGTCCCTGGTCCAACCATCCTGTCTGTGTCCAGTCCAGTCTATGGTCCAACCACCCTGCCTGTGTCCAGTCCAGTCCTTCTTGCCTGTGTCCAGTCCAGTCTATGGTCCAACCACCCTGTCTGTGTCCAATCCAGTCTATGGTCCAACAATCCTGCCTGTGTCCAGTCCAGTCCCTGGTCCAACCATCCTGCCTGTGTCCAGTCCCTGGTCCCTGTTCCAACCATCATGTGTCCAGTCCCTGCTCCCTGGTCCAGCCATCATTTGTCCAACCCCTGGTCCAACCATCCTGCTTGTGTCCAGTCCGGTCCCTGGTCCAACCATCATTTGTCCAGTCCCTGGTCCAACCATCCTATGTCCATATCAGTCCCTGGTCCAACCTTCCTACCTGTGTCCAGTCCAGTCCCTGGTCCAACCTTCCTACCTGTGTCCAGTCCAGTCCCTGGTCCAACCATCCTGCCTGTGTCCGGTCCAGTTCCTGGTCCAACCATCCTGTGTCCGGTCCAGTCCCTGTTCTAACCATCCTGCCTGTGTCCGGTCCAGTCCCAGGTCCAACTGTCCTGCCTGTGTGCAGTCTTTGCTAACCATCCTGCCTGTGTCCAGTCCAGTCCCTGGTCCAACCTTCCTACCTGTGTCCAGTCCAGTCCCTGGTCCAACCATCCTGCCTGTGTCCGGTCAAGTCCCTGGTCCAACCATCCTGTCTGTGTCCAGTCCAGTCTATGGTCCAACCACCCTGTCTGTGTCCAATCCAGTCTATGGTCCAACCATCCTGTGTCTGGTCCTGTGTCTGGTCCAACCATCCTGCCTGTGTCCAGTCCAGTCCTTCTTGCCTGTGTCCAGTCCAGTCTCTGGTCCAACCACCCTGTCTGTGTCCAGTCCAGTCTATGGTCCAACAATCCTGCCTGTGTCCAGTCCAGTCCCTGGTCCAACCATCCTGCCTGTGTCCAGTCCCTGATCCCTGTTCCAACCATCATGTGTCCAGTCCCTGCTCCCTGGTCCAGCCATCATTTGTCCAACCCCTGGTCCAACCATCCTGCTTGTGTCCAGTCCGGTCCCTGGTCCAACCATCATTTGTCCAGTCCCTGGTCCAACCATCCTACCTGTGCTTTGTTGTTGCTTGTTGTTGTTGCTAAGATTTTCTCTCCCTCTATCCCCTCACCCCAACCGGTCAAGGCAGATGGCTGCCCACATCCAGCCTGGTTCTGCTGGAGGGTTTTTCCCGGATGAAAGGAGGATTTTCTTCTCCACTGTTGTTGTCAAATTTAAACATATCTGTATGTGCTTAGAGTTGAAGGCTTGCTTTATGTGGGATTTGTTGGGTTTAGTTGTCAGGTCTTTAGCCTTGTAAAGTGCCTTGAGGTAACCATTTTATGAAATGGCACTCATTGAATTGAACTTGGATGGTAAAAACACAGAGAGGGTGGAATCAGACATCGGAATAACAATTCCCCAGTTTAGCCTCTGTGCATGCGATGATGAAAACCATTTAAGTAAGTGCAGGCCACACCCCTTTGAATCATTTGATGACGATTGATCGTGACATGCTAATTTTTCAAGGGTAATTTCCAAAATGTGCCTCACACATAACGTCTGGACTTATTAATACAAACGACGGGCCTTGGTCTCCTCGCCGCCCTCCCCTCCCTCTTCCCCCCGCTGGCATGCGACGTTATTCGTCTGCTCCGGGCAATAATAAATCACGCCATGACAAGTGCCGCACTCTTAACCTTGATGGACTGAGAATCAACGACCCCCTTCAAATAAAGCCTGATTACGCGATTGGCATCGATCATTGCTCTTGTCTTCTTCAATAAGGAGCCGCTCATTCTGCTGGTTTGACCCCGACGTCCGATCCAGATCTAAATAAATATGAGAAACAGCCGTAACTCGAGTTTAAAGAACCTCTAATTCATTTAATGATGTGAGAGCTGTTTAGATTCAAGTGGTAACATTCCCTTTAGTTTACATGGTGGCATCTACATGTAGGCAGGAGTTGAAGGAATCAAGCAGGACCAAGCAGGACTTACACTATATGTGTGTGTGTGCGTGTGTGAGGGCGTGTGTGCGTGCGTGTGTGTGTTTAGAAAAATTTAAATTACATTATAATTTGACAGCAGCAGTGAAGGAAAAAACTCCCCCTCTAATGAGCGAGAGACCTCCAGTAGAACCAGGCTGGGGGCAGCAATCTGCCTCGACCGGCTCATGAGAGATCAGAAAAACTGCATAAACTTAAATTCTCAATTATTACATTTATTGCATTATTATAAAATTATTGATCAATTTTATATATGTTTTCAAATGTATTTCATATTTTTTGGCCAAAAAAGTAAAACCACCTTAGGACCATCATTAAATAAAATGATGTACTGTATAACATTGTATAAGAGATTAATTGAAGTGAGCGTTTAGAGATTTCTGTTTCACGCTTACTTTCATCTCCACTGACTTACCCAGTGGGGACCCATGGGTCTGTCACTGTTACTCACAGTGGGGGAGGGGAGGATGTGTCTTGACAGGTGCCAATCCTCAGGGTTTGGTGATAACGGTGTCCAGCCTTTGAGTCGGTTGTTTGGGTATAACAACAGTGTCGCTGCATCAGTCACTTGTGGTTGATTTATGGGTTTTCAGATAACCTGTTCAATGTGATGTCACATTCACCTGCTGTCACATGGTTCATGCGAGGCGTCAGGTCTATTCTCTGTTGTACTGCAGTCATACAGTATGCACATAAATCCTTATCACTGGGGGCCTCTTACTGCATTTTATTTTGTTTGATTGTCTGACAGTTACAGCAATTATTTGAACGTTAATGTTATGGATGATCAGTTCAATGAGATGCACCGGTACCTCAGTCAAGTCAGCAGGTCCAGGAACAGAAACACCGCACATCAGTCCCCCAAGGAGAGTTTGCTTCCTGTTCACACGACCCCCTTCCTGTTTTCATTGTGTGTGTGTGTGTGTGTGCGTGTGTGTGTGTGTGTGTGTGTGTGTGCAGGGTAGGTACAACAGGTGTTAGGAGCGTGACCAGCAGGGCCTGGACCACTTGTTGTTGACCTGGGTGTTCTGCAAGAAGTAACATCATGCGAAAAGGCCAGTAAACACTATATTTGCTGAATATGCAAAAATCCATTTTTTTCTCTGAAAGCAGTTCGTTCAGTTCGTCTCCTTCTACCCGCTGACGGTCCTGGGCCGTTCCTTGGCCTCCGTCTCAGCACATTCCTGGTGCTCCTCCCACACACTGGAGATCAATTTGTCTTGCCGACAGGAATCCATATTTTTCTCATCGCAGGTAGCTCTTGTTCCACGACGCCCCCACCCACTGCTCGCGTCCTGCCCTCAGGCCACCCCCCCACCATCACCTCCCAGCAACGGGCCGTCCGCCCCCCCCCAACCTCCTCCAGCGCAGCTGAATCAGCTCTGTGGCCCTGCTGCTCGGACAGCGAACAAACCAACAAACAGGCAGCTGCAAACTAAACACTTCGCTCCTATATACTTACATAAGTGAGCGAAAAACAAACCGACTCGACCACACAGACATAAATACAAACGCACAAGTGTCCTCCTCTTCCTCTTCTACTTCCAGCGCCTGAGAAGTGTGCGCTGCTGGGCTGTGGCTGCGTTCCAAAGGTGTTTCATCACCGCGCGGCTAAACCTGAGGGGGGAAAATGGATGCACTCAGATGTGGGCAGCAGAAGAAGGGAAAAAGCAGCAGCCTGATATCAGCAAGGGACCAGATGAGGGAGGCAGGCATTTTACAAGGCGTTTTTCTCACACCGTTGTCTACCTTGGTCTGAGGAAAGACCGGCGGGCTCCCTCGTGGCCGCCGCCGCGATCGATGCTACACAAGAGTTGAATTAGACCTCAAGTGGAGCGCACATCTACCTTAGCGGAGGCCGGGGCTGACCTGAAATCCCTTGAACATTTACTTTCTTTCCACCGAGTTAACCAATAACTGGATGAAATGAGAGGGAAAAGAGCAGCTGTCTTCCCTGTTTCTTATCTCTTCTTTTTTTTTTTTCCCCGTCTCCATCCTCTTGCATCCGTCTCTTCCTTCTCATCGCGGCTTCTTGCCGTCTCTCTCGGCGGCGAAACCCTCAGTATCTGTTTTGCTTTAAAAGAGTCACTTGAGCAGAAGTGAAATGCACAATTAGCAGATATCCAGAAGAAATGGGACACGCGCACGCACATGTGCAGGGGACGCATGCATGCGTGAGCGCTGCAACTAAGCACACACATGTTCTTATACGTACGCCTTAATTTAATCATGTTCTCTCACTGATATTGACTCAAGCTCCAGCCGCTCCCGGGGACAAACGTTTACCAAAGCAATAAAAAGGGACATATGTTTCCACTAATACGGACATTTGTAAGGACAGTTCTGCATCCGCACATGATGCAACCTGTCAATTTTGTATCCGAATATCGGAACAGATTTATTAAATATAGGCATGCAGGCATCGTCATGACGACCACACAGCACCCGCCTCCTCCTCCACTGGTCGTCAGGTAGGTGGCTCTTCCTGCCCGATGCCTCCTCCTGAATGTGGGTCAGAAGCAGGAGAACACACACACACACACACACACACACACACACTGGATCAATAGAAGGCACTCAGTGCAGCTGACGCCCTCTCACACCTGATACTTCACCCAAAGGCCCCCTCCCACCTCAACAGTACACACTCCAACCTGGCGAGGGACCAATTACACGAACCGGAGGGAATTACCCAGAGTCCCCTCTTGTCTGGAGTGATATCTCCAAGGATTACAGGTACTTAGCTCCCATTATGTCTGCTCTATTACCTGCCCACTGCCTCTTTACACACACACCTCCTCTAGGTTCCCCCTGTTTGCACAACAATCCCGCCCACCGGCCCGATACCTGTGTGCGACCGTCCGTGAGAGCGTGTCTGTGTGGAGGAGAGGTGGCAAACGACACACACGCGCTTCTGTCTGCAGGTACACACTGTCTCAGTGAGCGCATTTTCACACCTACAGTAATGAACACTCTAATGTGCTTTTTACTCTCTCTCACACATAGAGTCACTCACCTGCCCACACACATCTCCCCTTGTGTAGTCAACACACACCCAGCAGTCACACATGCAGACGCGCAGACGGTTCTCTGTGACACACACACACACTCACTTGTGCCCACACTCCCCGTGTCAACACACCTGTACACACGCCGCCTTCATAGACGCACATTTTCTCCACACACTTATACAAATTATCTCCTTGTCAGACACACTTGTCTGAAACATTATTCGCACGCACACACACACACACACGCGCACACACACACAGAGTCCCAGACAAGAGGTAAGCTGATCTCTCTGACAGACAGACGACTGGCAGCTTGGAAAGCCGAGGGCGCTGAGAAGGTAATTACCCGTGACAGACGTACCTGTGTAAGTTTCACCTCCCTCCCTCCCTCCCCCACGTCGTCTCCGCTGCCTCATTCCAACCTGCACTTATCTCAGTTACCATCTCACCACAGCCACTGAAGAGATTTAATTGGAAGATTAAGGTGTTTTAGGATCGATTTCACTTCAGCTGTTTTTTTTTCCTCTCCTGCGTAAGTGCAGGTTAGACCTCCTCCACTGGAGGCACTGCGCTGTGGAATGTGAAAGCTGTGAGGCTGCAAGGCTACAGGTGAACAGGAAAGCCATACATGGGATGAAAGTATGAGATGTAGACCTGGTGAATGAGTGAATATTTGTGCCACATGTTGTTATGATGTGTTCAGATCTCTAGCTTTCACTTATACGTCTAGATTTGAGGCCGATTTCCTATGATTATTTTACACTTGCTGCTTTTTTGTCATCTTCAATGACTATTGTATATTATTGTGAAAGGGTTATTATATGACACCAACAGACACAACAGATACGGAACACAAAGATATTTGTTGTGTTGCATCTAAACCACAAACAAAAGATGCAAGTTTCCTAAAAGTCACACTTAGAGAAAGTGGTGTTTGCAAACAGAAAACACACCTACAATTCCTACACACATGTACATACAGTACATTTCACATCTTTATGAGCCAGGTGTTACTGGGTCCCCAAGGTCACATTTCATCAGGAATCAACAACCTGTTACAAACACCAACTACCTTCCCTTTCTTTTCCTGCGAGCCACAACCATCTGGCACCTGACCACCAAAATAGACTCAAAAGCGTTGGTAACAATTAGTGCTGGTTGTACCCGGGGACCACACAACAACCCACCTGATTTTCATACCCTGCATTTGGTTGCCCGTCTCCCCCCGCCGTCATCAGGACGCTATCAATAGCCCGACACCTGTTTCCTGCCAACGCTAGCTAGGCCCTCTATGGCTGCACCTGTATGTGCTTACACAAGAGCCTCAAGAGGAGCGTTTATGTGGATGGGACTGCAGGGCTGATATCAGGCTCTGCTAATGCAATCACAGGAAGGACAGGGAACACTTGACGAGCGCGAAGCAAGCCAACGGTGGGGTGAATTCACTCAAATCAAGTCAGGATGTGGATTTTCAAAAGAAGCTCAAACGGGAAATCTTTTGACCCTGAAATGACTATTGAGATGATTAAAATGATGGGGATGCATGCAGCTAATCTGAGATGAAAAGTGGGGACAATAAACGTGGATAAAAGTATCCAGCATTTGTCCAGATGCCGAGACTTCTGGTTATTAAAAGGAATCTAGTAGCCTGTTTAATATTTTTGTGTTCAATCCATTCAACTTTTCAACTCTCAGCCTTCTGCTGCAATAAAAGGCGCATGATGTTAAAAGTGCCACTAAAGCTCAGTCCTTTGGTTCTGTGGGCCACTGTTTTTACTGGTCATCATACTTACAGTAACACTGGTATCAGTTTTAAATAATGTCATCATTTCATGGTCCTGTGTTGCCTGCGTCATGCGACCTGGCATTCAGTCAAAAAACACACGCTAAAAGTCTGCTTCTCTACACTATTAATGAAGGCAGCAGACATCTGCAGCCACAGTTTGATGATGTCGACCTGATGAGTTGTGTTCAGCGTCAGTCGTGTCCAAATCCTCCATTAGGCTTCAACTCTTTGAAACCTTGTTATCATTGTGTGTATTTACTGTACATGTACAGTCATAAGGCCTTCAGTCTTTGCACATCTGTGGGACTCGTAGCACTGATCTCTGTTTTCTGTGATCTACAGTTTAAATGTCAGAGTGTGGATATCACATCATCTGGGCGGCGCAGATGGAAAATGTGTCGAACTTGTAAACGCGTTACTCTGCGATACTCGACTTGACTTAACAGTGAACCTTTCGCCGCGGATCGTCATTACGCCTGTCATTACCCTTAAACAAAACCGAGAGCAGCTCATTAAAGGCACAAACTCCACAATGTCAACAAGAAGTGATGACTGCAGCTTCAGCCCAAAGTACAGGCACTTATTCAGCTGAGAAGCCGGTCCGTCAGTCTGCCACTCCGCCGGCCATCCATTACCTCCAAACCAAACAGGGCCCAGACGTGGAGGCACAAACTGCAGAGTCAAGCATGGAAGAGCAGGTGATTAATGCCAAGTCAGTGTTTCCCTGTTCGTGGCCAAAGTGTTATTGATTTGATTTTGGAGGGGCGAGAAAAGGTTAGCGTTCGCAGGCAGCGGCTGGAAGGAGGCCGACCCCTCCCCTCCTCAGCAGGAGCCTGCGAAGCGCTCAACCAGGAAATGGAGACGATCCCCAGTCAGGCACGAGCGACCGTCTGTCCTTTACACCGACGATATGTGTGAAGTGGACATCCACCGCATATCGAGTGCCACGCACTGTTTACACCTAAGGGCCATTATAAGTTTCAAACGGGCAAAATGGAAAGAGTGTGAGGTGGAGGACCTCGCCTAATAACGCGGTGGGTTTGAGTGTGGATCGAAGCGCCTCGTGTGTGTTTGTGTAAAGCGGCGAGTGGGCCGAGCAGAGTTCACCGCCGGAGCCAGCACCGACCCACGACAAGGCACAAGCTCCAGCAGTGTGATGGGATCTGCTTCATTTCAGCCCTACCGTTACCGCTACCGCAGCCATAACCAGGGCTTAAATCGCTCGATCGAACTGAATGAGTAAAAGCTGAGGCTTCGGTGTTTTCCTCCTCATCACATCATTGGAATCTAATGGGGAAAAAATACACATCCATAAATGAGATTCATCCAAAGCAGGGCAAGACACGTCTCCCTGTACGTCAGGTACGTGACAGCATCACACTCCCAGAGTGGAGTTAATTTTCGGAGCCCCCCCCCCCCCCCCCCACCCCTCGCCCTTACCCCGGCTCCATTCACTGTCATTTTCAGGGGAAAAGGTGCCGCAGCCACATGACAGTAATTAACAACTGACAAAAATATCCCCTCCCCTAACGTGAGGTGGGAAATCACAAAAGCCGGAGTTATTTTCTCATTAATTTCCCAGCCCTGCTCTTTTAGCCTGGTAGACGCGCAGCCGCTGAGCTGAACGAGGGTGCGGGGGTTCGGTCGGAGAGGCCGGAGTGCGGCTCATCGTCTCACCTGTCACCGCACACGTGGGACGCGTCTCGTTTGGCTCCGCTCCATCGCCGCAGCAGCGTGTTTAGGTTGGATTTATTGTCAACATCTGTTATTATGTGTGTGCGTCGATTAAGATATCTGCAAGTAAGTCATTTGCACGACGCGCTGCACTGAGGGACAGACAGATGGTTTGATATTCACAGATAGCAGGCTTTGCTTCTCCTCACTCCCTCTGTCTAGTTGGCTACCTCCACCCCCCTTAACTTTTGTTCTAGCGCAATCAATAATGGGATTTGACTGCTATGGATTTTTGAAGTCCACTTCTTTCAGATTAAAGTTGGCACCATCCACTCGAGCACCTTGAAGCGCTATTTGGCACATGCAGTGCTGCAAATGAGCAGAGCGGCACCTGTGATTGTACTCAAAGCGAAATCACATACGCGCCCAACATCAACGTGATGATACCAGTTTAAGGCACATCTTTAGCCTTTTCCTCCCCCATAACCCTCTCTGGTACTCTCTCTCTCTGTCTCGCTCGCTCGCTCTCTCTCGCTCTCCATCCTGGCTTTGTTTCTCTCGCTGCCAGAGAGCCAGACAAAGCCTAATCACAGCCATAACGACACACTGAGAAAGAAACACTCGTCCTGGACGCCTGGGGGCTGCCAGAGTTTGTCATTCATGCATTTGTTCTGTAACAAGGATTTAAATGCTGCACCCACACCTTGAATTCCAGCCTTAAGTGAACTTACAGTCCCTGTTATGTGTTTTAAAACGACCCGCTGCCCTGTAAATTCTAAGTTTGCTCCGAGGGTGCGCGGCACGGGAGTCAGTGGGGTGGGGGTGGGGGGTTTCTAGTGACATTACGCCTGAATATTTAAAACCACCTAAATGTGTGGAGCAGGTGGCGCACAATGCACTCTTGTTGTTATTTGGTTCGCACAGTCAAGATGGCAGATTTCATAATGCTTTCAAATGGCACATAACAGGGAGAAGCCTCGCAGGACTGCCAAGAACAATTTCACCAGGAGCCAAAGAGGAGCAGCAGGCTGCAGCCCGTACCTTTACAACAAAGAGGAGGAGGAGGGAGGATGTCTGGAAAGGCACAGCGCGGGTGAGGAGTCACCTTTTAGAAGGATGGAGCTGAGTCTAACGCAGGAGAGTAGGCAGCGAATCAGTCTGTGAAGCATGAACATTTAGGAGAAAAGCTGAAGTCTGCGATTAAAAAGTCCATACATGAACAAATGACAACAATCTCTGTGAAGTATCACAACAGGTCGCTCTCTCTGCTTCATAAACTTCTTTTGTTTTGCTGAAACATGTAAATCATTCATAGGAAATCAAACAGATTCAATAATAAATCAAAAAAGCCACATTTTATTAAAAAAAATCCATTACTGTTTTTGCACCTTTATGTGCAACAAAAAGCAAATTTTGTTACAGGTGCAAAAAAGATCCAAAATGACGACATCCTGTCCAACGGACTCTTGGCCAACCCTCGTCGTGAAGGAACCCAGCAGGGACTCGTGTCTCATCCACCCGTTCAAATAAGCCCACAGATGTCAAGAGGACTCTCCCACCAACACACACACAGACACACACACAGACACACACACACATTCGACCCACCTCCAACACTGTTTGTAATGAAATCTAACACTTGGAAGAGGAGAAGTGGACCGACCACCTGTGCATCCAATTGTTCTGCATTCGCAGAGACACAGGAGAGAAAAGAGAGAGGAGAGGAATCAAAGCTGCTCAGACATACACACTGATGCACAAAGGAAACGCAGATCATACTTTTATCATTACATAAAAACTATTGTAGAAGTCATTTACCGAGACGTGGAATCATGAAACTTATGTGATCAAACTCTACAAAATGACAAAATCCCATTTTCATATCTCTATTATCAAATTACTTGATAATTGAAAAGTTATTTAAGGTAATGTTAAAGAAGAAACACAAACTAATGAGATTCCTTTATAATAATATTTAAAGTAGCCTGAACTGACTATAGAAACACTCGCACTTATACACATGAAGGGAACAATAGTGTCTTTGAAACAAAGCTACAGAGAGGATGAGTATAGGACGATGCCAGTGAGCACACGTGCAAACATGCAAAACAACCGAGTTGCAATCACACACCCACACACGCGCACCTACACAGACTCTCTCAATGTGCCTCACACACACAAACAGCAACTACTTAGAAATGAGCCCTGACATTGCTTGTCACAGTCAGAGGCCTTGATCAGGATTTGCTCACAGGACCTCCTACTCAGCACACACACGCAGGCACACACGCACACACACACACACACACACACACACACACACACACACACACACACACACACACACACACACACACACACACACACACACTGACACACTGTCCCGGGCGGGAGGGGGGTAAAAAGCTGAGGGCCATGTTGGAGGAAAAGAGGGAACCCAGCAACATCTGCAGTCTCCGTTGTTGATAGCATGGCTGCCAGCTTGGAGTCAGATCACAGGGCTGGAGATGCTACAGTCTGGGCTCTACCTCTTGGCCAACCTCCCCCCTCCTCAGATCCATACTTCCAAACCTCCTAGCTACCACCTGTTAGTTAATTTGAAGCGACCAAAAGGACACCGTGATACTCTGAAGTCAAACTTGTTCTCTGGATCTCCTCCTTTTTCTTTGTGTGCTACGCCGTGCATCGCTTCGCCGCCTTTGACTCTGAGCTCTGCTACACCCACAACAGTTTTTCCGGACTTGGAAAGGTTCAGGGCAATGTTTTTCCCCCGTCTTCCCCCTGAGTTGATGCTTTGATGTGAGAAGACTGGAGTCACAAATCCTTGTCCATTTACCATCAGACAGCATCCCCTAACTCTGAGCTTGGCACGACCTCACATGGCTAACGATTTGAGATACTTTAATTAGGCCAAAATGCGTCTAAAGATGCAGTGGCGCCCCCAGACTTCCATCACTTCCCGTGCTTTAAGACATAAATAAGCAAAATTCTATGTAGCAAAGATTTAAAGAAGTATTTTCTTATCGTCTCATGTCTTTCAGCGTTCACTAATTCTTTCCTGCAGGGCCTCGTGTGGGTGTGGCTCACATTTTTTGGAGACATCCTATTGGACCTGCTGCATCACAGCAGCTCAGCTGGTGATGTGATGATTTGGTGAAAATCGGAAGCTTCAGATTCAAGGTCTATATATAAATACAGCAAGGGAGACGTGTCCTAAAGATGTGCCCCCTCCCCAAGCACCGAATAACACGTTAGTTCCTTCACCGCTTTCAGTCGCTGTTATTTACAGTGAGAAAGAAAGATTGCCTCGCCTCGTTACAACTGATCTCTGGGAACCAAGTTTACACAAATAAAACAACATCTGAAGATTAAACTTGGACAATAAGAGTGAGGGCTGGAATTTAGTCCGGTGAACTTTGTTCTGAGAAGATGTTGTCACCCGAGGTGCTTTGTAGAAGTCCTCTGTCCGAGCTGTGGCCAGCGGGTTCGTCCAGAACGGGGAGGGGTTAGACAGCAGCCCCCCCCATATAGACATATAGACAACTGTGCTCCATGAATGTCCCGGGCACATCCTCGCTTTAGCCATAGGCAAGAGTCCTCCACACCAAACATGTCCACCACTTCCTGCTACTCTGTGATGTCACCAGCTTGAACACATCCCACATCAGCCACTGTCTTCAGGTCACGTTGAGTGGAAGCTGACACTGTAAACAGTCCTCATGACCCTCCTCATTATACACCCCTGATGTCGGTATGTTCTTTGTCCTGTAGACTTTTGCTCTATTCTTCTTCAGGCTTCTAATTGACTAATTACTATCTTCATAGCTGCTTGACTCAATCTCTGAACTAGAAAAGTCAAAACCCGAGCTTCCCTTCTTCCTGCACCGGCAAAATTTTGTCTACTCTCTAAGTTACAGTTTTACATCCATGTGGATTTCCAGCAATAGATAGCATGCTTTTTGTGTCAACATTGATTTTTCTCTCCCCCTCCACCCCACTCTCCCTTTAATAGAGGAGTGGATGCTTCAAAGCCCCCCCGTTTGCCCAAAGCAAGCATGAAACTCTTGCCTTTCAAAGCACCGTTCCTTCTTTGTAGTTACGGTCCTCTGACTGATCGCGTAAGGGCGAAGGACAGACGAGAACTTCTGAAGGTACCAAAAGGTAGCACATGAAATCCCCCCCCCATGTAGGTGTGTGAAGTTCTGATAGTTGTGTCCGACTTGGAATCAATACGATACCCCCCTTAAGCCTGAATGGTGTGTGTTTGTACAGCCAAAGACAAGGTATTTCCAGACCTTAAATCAAAGGCCTCTTCTTTACAGATCCGGCGCCAGACAACTTTCTCCAAGCCAGGCCAAACAACAGCGCAACAACTTCTGAAAAGTGTTCACAGAAGTCTCGGGTTGTTGTTACATGCAGCCTTGTGCTGTCTGCTCAATTACAAGTTGTTGTTTCTTTCCCGGTGTCTGGCTGTCGCCCTTTCTGTCTATCTCTCACTGTCTCACTCTCCTCTCAGAATACTGTGAGGTGTTAAAAAGGAACCAACGGGGGATCTGTGCTCCATTATGCAGGTCTGTTCCTGCACTGTCTGTTGCTGCCTCTTCGCACCTCATATTGCATTTTTACCCGTTGAGACACACACACACACACACACACACACACACGCACAATCTTTGACACACATGCACAAGCTCACTTACCGCAGAGAGGGTTGAACTCTGGCCGCCTGTGTACCCTGTGCCAGGTGTAAGGCTAAGAGGTGCCTAGCTCCTTCCCCGGCCCCTTAGGCCATGCAGGCTTGTTCAAAAAGGAGAGGAAAGTGGTTGTGTGATCCAGGCAGCCATTACACGCTGTGTGGGCGATGCTGCTGCCTGTGTTTGCTTGTCTTTGGCCTGCTTTCTCAAAAATGGATGGACTCTAACTGGGTAAAGGTGCAACACGCATCCTGGCATTTGAAACAGTCACTCTGCCGTTAACTGTGCGGTGACACCAGGTACTATGCTTCTCTGGAGGTCCTAATGCTGCGACTTCCTTCAAAAGCTTGGACTCATTGAACGCATCCACAACAGCAACTTTACACCGTGGAACCTCTTTACCTAAGCTGCACTGACAGGAAATAAGGGTTGTTACTAACCAAACCTACTGTTGCTGGACCCCTTCGCTTGTTGCATGAATAATATATTGCGTCCCGCACCCCCCGGTTCTACTGTATGTGTACATATGGGGTTTCACAGGCCAAGCTCACACACCGTTGATGAAGCAGGGCAGACAGCGAGGCCGGCCTTTTGGGGCCTGACCCTTCACATTTGGTGCACACACTCCTCCAAAGCTATAGACAAACATGCACCTTTAGTTTAAGCAAAATTAGTTATACATACTTTTACACGCAGCTACGTACACGAAGAAGGAGACGCTTCATACCCTTGCACACTTTAACACATGCACAGATATACACTGGCAAACAAAGCCCACACACATCCACTGTGTACCTCGGAGGCAAGGTTGGGGGTTGGAGTGAGCACTGCTGGCAATAAGGTGAGCAGCTGTGCTGTACTGTGGATGAAAGACAAGCATCAGGAGGCCTGCACTGTGTGTCCATGTGTGTGTGTGTGTCTAAAGAGGATCTATACGGGTTGTGTGTCTTACAGGCGATGACGGATTTACAAGATTATGTAGCAGTGAATTTGTGCACTTGGGGGATCATTGTGTGCTTTTATTTAGAACATGCTAGAAATTTAGATTGGTAACTTGTTTTTATCATAGAAGTGTGTGCATTGTGTTGCGTTGAAGGTATCCTATGCCTGCATCTCTGAACGCATCCTCCAAGACTCTTTTCGTTGATGTTACGTTAATTTATGCAGCATCCTGTTTGTCTGTACTGTATGTGTATACATTCTTCTTCTCTTCTCTTTCTTCTCTTTTGCATTTGCAAATGTCTTTTAATCAGTCTCAATCTGTGTACGTTAATGTGCTTGCATTTGTGTTTGGGGTGCGGGGCGGAGGGGTCATGTGCTGCGCCTGGAGCCATTCCCTCCTTCCATGCAACCTGAATCTCTCTGGAAAGGGAAGTGAAGTGTATACAAGTGAAATGATCAAATAAAGCAGCTGGATTTGACTCGTCTTTCTGAAGCATGAATATTAAGCATTTTAGCATCATGGGAGGAAGTGAGTATGGCACATCTGTAATCCCCAGTGATCTGCTGGTCAGTTTGGGTTTGCCGCTGCCGGAGAGATGAGCATTTACTTAAACATGCGAGGTGCTTAGGTGGCGCCCTAATCCAGAATGAGCCAGTGACTGTAATGGTAAAAGAAAGCAACAGTATTCAACCCCCACACGGTCTCTTCTCTACGATGCAGTGTCCCTAAAGGCCAATCAGTAATAAATGGCTCAGTTTGTGCAGATGTGTAATTGAGGTAATTTCCTGTGACAACTATATAGTTTCCAAAAATGCATGTTTTGTCAAAACCTAATGAGATGTTGTTGCTTAAATGCATTACACTGACTGAGCCTGAAATAGACAACGCTCTAACATCACCACTTCTTCTGCATGTGTTTTCATCCATGGCTGCTTCCTCTTTGCCCCTTCGCGTTGTTACTTTCTGCACGTGAAGTGGAAGCGCACAGATGGGTTAGCGCTGTAGGTGTGAAGCGCAGAGACAGAGAGGAGAAAGGTGAGGCCAAGAAGGACGGCCGCATGTTGGCGTGCGGCGCTCATTAGCATGAGGATCCACGTTCCGCTCCCGCCTCGACTCACCTCCCTCCTCTAAAAATAGAGCATCAAAACAAGAGATCAACAAGAAAGTTGAGGAAATCTGAAAATCGTCTACTTTTTACCCATATCTGCATGAAACCGCTCATCTCATTCAGGAAGGCAGATTTCCCTGCCAATACTTCCAGTAACACAGGTCAAAACATGAGGTGTTGATCAGCAAAGCAGTGGGTTCTAGCGTCCGCCTCCCGTCTCTGTCTATTCTCTCCCGTTCCAAGTCACTCCTGGCTGGAGTGTTCGCCACACACACAGTCGACCTGTGCAACACCTTCCCCGGGCCAGATGGCGGTGTCGAAGGCGACGGCAGCAGGAGGAATCTGCCAGAGCAATCTGCTGCGAGCAGGTGTTGACTAATTGTCTCTGAGAGCCGAGGCAGTGGCGGGCGGGCGCGCGCCAGCGCTACCTGAGTGGAAACAAATATCTTCATTTGTCCCGCGCTTTGTCGAGGGAGCGCACGTTCAAGCCCCGGAACATAATAGGCCGAGCTCGGAACAAGAGGAGGGCGATGGGGGATGAATCCACAAAGCTTCTCATAGCTACCGGTGGCAAAGAAGCCTTGAGAATCATAATAATGCGTAAGTGAATACAGATGGAAGGAAGTCGACATACGGGTGAAGGGTAAGAGAAATTGTGCAGGAACGGGTTCCAAAGTGCAATCACTTTTACACCACTGGCCAAGAAGAGACAATGTTCGCATTCAGTAAAGGAGAAGAGCATATGTATTCATATCTAATAGGTTGAGCGTATGTTGGGAGTCGGCGTTTTAAGCCAGCACTACTTCACCCTTATTACCCCCTCCAAGCCCTCAGCCACTTCACACATGGCTAAGGAGAACAAATTCCACATGCGCCCAGTTTTATTCAGGTGCCGCCTCGCTGCTCCGGAGACTCTGACATTCCCATTGTGTATTTGGAGGCGGGGGTGGGAGGGGTGGGGGTTCCGGGAAGGGATGCTCGGGCTGACAACAGACTTTCTCTTCCTTGTCAAGAGATCTTTCAAACGAAGCCGTCCGACCGTAGAAGACGAAGCAAAGTGCCTCTAATTTATGGGCTCCTCTCGATTTTGCACAGGCTCCTCAGTAATAGTGAAAAAATGGTAGATTATGGTGAGGCTCTAAAGCTGATATGCAGTAAATCAGTACATTAAGTATTTTACACAACTTTGACATCACTATTATCCAAAATCCATTAACTTTCATACACTTGATGTAATGATGAGGAGTGGACCTTTCCTTTGAGCGGCCGCCTATTGCATCAGTCCAGATGCATCCTCTGAAGTGCTCCCCACTATGGGAGAAATGACCCGCTCTATTTTTAAATCTCAAACAAGAGTGGAGTCCTTAAAAGCTTCCCACGGTACTGATTGATCCCCTGACCCGGCTCTCCTCAGGCTCTCCCCTGGTCCATTAAGAGCTGTGTCACCAGAGGAGTTATTGCATTACCATGTGCGGCTTCTGTTGTTTCTGAAGCAGGAAGTGCCCAGTCAGGTTTAAGTGGGCCGCGTTTCCAGACGCCCCCGTCGAGATCGGAGTTTAACCCCGCTTTCCTGCTGTTTGCAGTTCGTACACTTAAAAGATTGACTTCACCAACAGGACTAACAAAGTTCGGCAGCATCTTTCAGACTCTATTTCTGGCCCTTGACATGTTGATCATCGGAGCATTAATTCTTACTATATCCACATTACGCAGTTCATTTGTTCCTGCAAACACATTTAAATAAAAAACGAATGCTGCCAAATGACTGATGATGTACACAGTCAAACTAGTGTCCTACAGTCATGATCATCAGCTGGTGACTGATGAGAAGATAACACGTTTTTTGGTGGGAAACGCTCCCATTTATTCCTGCACACCAGTGTTTTTACTCCTCCTCTTCTTCCATTTGAGTGTCGTTTTACTAGGCGACCATAAAACACACTGTTGATCCAGTTATTTTACACCATTTTTATATGACAGGCTTTATTGTGCATTATGTTGTAGCTCATTCCTCAGCAGCCTACAACAACTAGCCGGTGTGTAATTACCGCGTGTAGCGAGCAGCCAGACGGAGCAATGCGCGAGCGAGAATCCGCGGGAGCGTTTGATTTATGAAGCCTTGGCTCGCCGTATTAGGGGTCTCCATATTTCTGTTCACCTTACACCCAAACATGGTGGTAATCTGTGACACAGAGCGTGATGCTGGCGCCCAGATTCATGGCTTAGACTATGCTGAACTAGAACAAGACTTAAACACATATATACCCAATATGTGTGCCTTATTCTCACACTTTCCCATGCTGGGTACCAAGGAATACATTCAGATGTTTGTATTCACCCAACATAAAGCATAAATGACCCAGAAGAGGGAAACATTTATAAAATAAACAATCCATTTAATGCTGCAAACCAGGCAGAAAGAAATTCCCACTGAATACTTGAAAGTGACCTTTGACTTCCTGAAACAGGCCCATAGTCCTTCTGCTATTAGTCAAAGACAGACCTGAGGATCACTAAACTGGGATCTGAACATTAATACAGATGTCAGATGCATAAATGTGACACCTGCAGTACCTTATCCTCTCATCAACCTGGTCATTGTCATCCCAGTGGTGCCGACAACTGAGAGCTGGAAAGAAAGACTACTTACCACTGAACAGCACCACTGGATTATACAGTAACTGAGAATTAACATGTGCTGGATGGAGTCTTGGTGAGTCCAGTGAAGACCCTGTACTCTATAGCTTTTGTGTGTATGTGCCCTTTGTTCCATTTTCCACTAACTACTGTACAGTAGATATAGGAGTGACACAAACCACACAGGGAATCATGGGAAATTTATAGCTAAAACAGAACCTACTTATTGCAGTTGGGAAAACTTCAAACAAAGGCTCATTAAGTTCCTTCAAAGCACTGGTGAATTTAAACAACCCCCTGGTTCCTATCATCTGCCAGTTTTTTCCCTTTTTTAATTTACATTTTCTAATACGTTTCTGTTCATAATTGAAGTATGATGACGCTGCCATAAGCTCGCCGGACGGTGCAGCTGTCTGTGCCAGTGCGCTCGGCTGGAGATGAATCGGTGTGTTTAACTGTATTTCCTCGCAGCACCTTCGCTGCCTCGACTCAAGTCGAGTGTGTCAATCCAATATGGTGTCATCTGTCCCGCGCTCGGCACAGGTGCCGTGCAAGACGGGCAGTCTGCTCGGGTTTAAGCTAGGAGTCAGACAGTGGTTGATAAATCATGGTGGTGATGGTAATGTAACAAAAATGGATTTTTTTGTTGATTTCTCCTGATTAGAGGAACTGTATCATTTGTATTTCATTCCCTCAAATAAGTAAATGTGGTTTAAACCATCGTGTGTGAATGAAGTGGATGAACAACATTGTGTGCCCTACAGCACCTCCGCTAATTGATGATGCTTGTTGCCATTTGCTCTTGTGAACACGCAGATTACAATGTATTTGTCGTTCGTAAAACGTATTCATGTTGCTGGCTTTGCCCTTTGAACGAGCCCTGTATTATGAATCACTTGTGGCCACGAGACCTTAACAGATCGCGAGTTGGACATCAAACAAAGCCTTTGCTCTGACCTTTGATTGCCCCCAAGGGCACATTTGACCAGACGGCTTATTTAAGAGGACCACTTCATACATAAACAGAGCCGTGTCCTCCACGAAAACATCTGACACCATTAGTGTCAAGGCTAATAAAAGCTTTGATGCAGGTGCTCGAGCAGAGAATAACTTGAACTTTAATTGTCCAGGTTGTAAAAGGTTTGTTTGACCTTTTGGGAAGATGGATGACTCCGGACTTCATGATGAGACGGAACAGATGGAAACTTCTCCTCCGCCAGTTTGCTGCTTGCGGACAACCCTTAGTTGTTGCTCCTTGAACATGTGCTAGAATATCTTTGTTCAGCAGGTTGTTAATGTGATGATCATCAGTAATCGGATTACAGTGCTTGTAAGCTTCAAATTCCTATCCTACCTCAAACCGGACCTGCTTTTAGTTCCTCGAGACTTTTAATCTGAAAGGCTGCAAATCTGTATTTCCTTTCAGAAACCACTATTTCCCTTCTTTTTCAAACCAACCAGCCGCCTTGTTAATGGGCCGTATTAAAGACACGAGGCCTGGGCCTTGCTGCTCAGTGCTGTGCTGGTTAACTGATGGGTCTACAGTCCACCTCTGCTCAATTTGACTCCCGCTGTGCCCCTAAACATACACTAAGTCGCTGCACTTCCTTCCACAAAGATTTTCTTCCGCGGCCTCTTAAGAGCTACATAGCGATTATACAATAGCTCACAGTTGGCTGGAAGCTGCTGTGCTTTGTGTGACTTAAGAGGGAAGGATGGAATAGAGTCAAACAGTCATTTCACTCTCCGCTGACTCTTTGGCCCTTGGATGAAATGCGCTCTCACAGTACAACTCGCTTAGTTTTTTTTTTTTGTTTTTTTTTTCCAGCCCAGTTTCTCCACATCGCTCATACACCAGAAAAAGTTCAGTAATGCCTCGTTGTTTGGGATAATCAACACACGTAGGCCTGGTTCTAATTACATGCTTAGATCAAGGCTTCCTTTTAGTGTTTTGTTGAACTAAGAAGCTTTGTATAGTAAGAAGAAAGATAAATGCATCTCCCTTGTAAAATATTACAAATAGCAGTCAGTCTGGCTCCCGCAGCTTTTAACCAATGACAGCTGCTCCTTGACCTCCCCTAGATGAATGGATACAACCCAACCGTAAAGGAAAAGTGTCACTAGACTTTCTGCTATAGCACACGCTACGAGCCACGCATCTACTGTATGTGGCTCATCTTTAGCACTGATCCAAGTGCAACAATTAAGGATGCACCTGAGTTCCCTCACCTGACACTGCCTCCTCCATAAAAATGACTCCCCATTGATTTGTAATGGTCTTTTCCGTACAAGAGCCATTTAAAACCGGAGCCCAGTTACCCAACTGCATCACCCATTGACCCTGCACAGCACTGGGGAATTCGTGGGACTCAATTGTTTAGACAAAGGTGAAATGTTTATTCCTATTAGCCAGCTTCTACACAAGATACGGTATTGACCCACAAGGATGTCTGATCGGCTATCACAAATTACAGCTGTTGTGTATATGTTGCCCTGCTCCAGTGCTGCCGAGGCATCAGCGAGCAGTGCGGGGGACATGCAAACACAACCTAGGAGGAAAAAAAAATCAATGCAGTCTAGTCAGATGTTAGGTAAGTTGTCCCCAACGTTTGCTTCAGGGACGGTCACAGTTGTTTAATAAGACCCCGGGCATCTCCGATCAATGGGAGCCTTCTATTTCTCCCGTTTGAAATCAATGGGCCTGCTTGACGCAACGCCGCTGATTCCGTGAGAGGCGCCGTCATCGCTGGGCCGCACAGCAATAGCTGCACCCGAGTTGGATTTGTCCAAGGTTCGGGAAGAAATGCAGCACTCAAACAGCACAAGGGCAGTCCAGGGAGGAAGAGAGGAGGTCCATGAAGCTGTCGCTGCAGGAAACAAATGATGGGTGCGCGTCAAGTGCAACAACAGGTGGAGCAGATGTATCTCCTGCATTATTTCTCTAATTAATTTGATGTCACCTATGTAAATAAAGGTAAACACAGGCATCTTTAAGAATATGTACGTATGTAAGCTGCACATGCACACGATGAAGTGCTTTCAGAACATTTTCTGAGCTCTTGTTTATCTGTGACAAGCCTATACTCACACAGAGATGGGGGGGGGGAGCAGAACGCGGCCTGGATGTCGTTGACTGTACTTTAATTTGCCTCTGGCTCCTCCATCCCTCCGCCCGTTCTTCCCCTGTTATATTGATGTGCAGCCCCCTGTTGTGTCCCTTGCACTACCAGGTATGACTAACTGCTATCTTGCTCCCACGACTCCTTTGTCATTTATCTTGCTCCGCTATGCCGGCCAACTGACTGCACAGCACGACAGCATGGGGTGACAATAATTTGCACTGATCGGACCCCTCTGCCCACCCTGCTGTTACAAATGGCAATCGATTATTATGCGCTAGCGCTATCGACTGTCCAACACACGTATGTGTTTGTGTGGCTGTCTAGGTGTTTGTACTAGTGCAGCAGCGGCTTCTGCCGCTGCAGATTTATCATTTGCTGTTGCACATCACGAACACACAGTGATGAAATGAAATATTATATTTGAAATATGTCTATTGAGTTGAAGTGTGAGTGCTCAGATAGAAACCTCCACTATTGCGCTGGATGTGTGTCTGATGTGAAGTGGAAATAGAAACGCGACATGGTTCATCCATTTCTAACTAACTCATAATATGTAAATGAAGGCTCTTGAACGTTCCTGTTGTTCCTGTTTAGTTTATTATGGGCGTTTATTATGTCCTTTAGCCTCTTATGGTTATCACACATTGCATAAAGTTGTTTCTTGAATGTTTGTGAGCATATTCTTCCTTTAAGGTGACTTGAAGGCATGAACCAGCAGCACACGCTGCAGTTGAAACCAGATAGGATGTTATAAAAGGGGACTGACTGCACAGCAGCGCTGAATGTCCAGGCTCAGTCAGATCTGAGTTCCAGGTGCAGCTCCATAAATAAAAGAGGCCGAAGATCAGATTTTCAGTCTCACTTTCTTTGATCTGTGCAGTGACAGATGGTTTTGTAGGGGGTCCCAGCTACAATCTGAACCATATGGGACCACAGGTACCATCCGGCCCATGTATCTGTCTGCCTCTAGCAGCAGCGTGACTTGAACACTGGTGTCCTGCAAATAGAGTGTGTATAATATTGATGACTGGGATATGTGCTGTTTAATCAGCACTATCGACCTGCTAGGCACCGCTGCCTTGTGCAGCCAGGGTGGAGGAGCGCTTAAAACAAGAGGGAGCGTTTGATTCCCCTGCTGGAGCTACATTAACGGCGCCCGGGCCCTCCCCCCCTGCGTGCTCCTCACTCCACCTCTCCTGTAACTGCATTGTGCTTTCGCTCAATCAATACTTGCAGCAATTGCTCAAATTAAAAGGAAAAAATAGGTTTGCTGAATCCTCACCCGGTGGCTTCCTGCGGACTCCTGGCGGCCTCTGTGGATCGCAGAGCACTTACAGGAAGTGGGGGGGAAAGGTGTTCGAAGGTCTGATTGATGGGCCGCCTCAGCACGGCGCTCACCCACTCAGACGGAGGCTGCCAGCCGCCTCTTTGTGCGAGACTGATCCCCGGCTCAGTGAGAACTCGCAGTCGCCCCTAATTCACGCATACGCAAAGCGTCCGTCTGAATACCGGCCAATTCATAGCATCACGCAACATCTGGCCTTTCATCAGCTGTTAAAGTAGACGTGCGTGTTACTGCTGTGTGGATCTACAGGTCTTCCGGCATCACTGCATGTAAATGACACGCTTGTAGGTGAAGTCTACAGTTTCTCCTTTTCCCTTTTTTTGCCGGCCGGTTACACGGTAATCACTCAGTGAATACCTTTTGAAGTCAGGCGAGGTTCAAAGCAGGTGCCAGCGAGGTTGTGGAGGACAAGCGCTTCGTGTTGCAGTCGTTTAATGTAATTGGTGCCGTGTACGGTTCGGGCCCGAGCTGAAGGAACACTGGCCGTTATTAGTCCTAGCGCAGGCAGATTTCGCTTACTGACAGTAATGCGTTCCAGGCGCCACAAACACACACGCGCATCAAACAGACGGTGTCAAATCACCGACGGGTGGGTGTTTGGCTCAGGAATGCAATTACTGGGCTGCGAGAGGAGCTGCATGCGCGGAGGACACGTTCCGTGCAATAAGGTGAGCTGCCTCGCTTTGCTGCGGCTCTCGGAGGTGGCACCGGCGACTTCTTCTCTTCTTCCTGCGGAGCCAGCGTTTGATCTGCGAGCAGGAGCGAGTGTAACCGTATCGGCCCAAGCAAACACGAGGTGCTAATAGTGAAGCGCTCGTTTTGTGTGTCTCTGTCAAAATGAGTGCGGCTTTGCAAAGTTGAGCAGAGTTGTATCAATGTTTGGTATCATTTGTCTTGAAAACTCTTGAAATCATTCCCTTTTGGAGAATTGGTGTTGTCATAAAAGCAATTCCTCTGTGTTCAGCCTGTTGTTGTTCTGTCCTGTTGCTGAGCTCTGGTCACACATGTGCGTGCACGTGTCCTCCTTCAACCTCTTAACCGCGCTCACTCTGAACCCTGCAGACCAGCATCCGGTGGGAAAAAAAACATCTCGAGTCAAGAGGCCCATTCTCTAACCCTGATAAATTGCATGTAACTTGATTACAATGAGACGATTATACCTTATTAGCAAGGATATTATGGCGTCTTCTTACTGGGCCTCGTTATACAGACTCACATCTGTGACTGAACGTTAGCACTTCCCTTTTTTCCAGTGTACATGTGTGACCTGCCAGCCATTACTTCAGCTGGAGGAAGCGGTGGGGGGGTGGAAGGCTGAGCGGGATCCATGCGGTCCAGTCTTTTGTAGCCAGTTGAAGCCAGTGTTTCAGTGATTTGACTTTAGCCACGCTTATGTTTTATGCATTCATCTAAACGTCCGGTCGCAGTGGAAAGATCACAACAAAGTAAACAATTTTAAGGTTTTGCCAGTAATCAGGACGTGATACAGTGGCAGCTAATGTTTCAGTGGAAGGTAAAAAAAGAGGCAGATATTTATTCAAAGCACAGCTGAGGTCTGCTGAATGGTCCAGTTCATCAGGTCGACTTCACAAGCAGCTGTTGAGGATTTATTCAAAATTTCTGGGTCACATTTTCTCCCAAATCTATACAAATCCAAGGTTCAGCGAGCGAAGGTCAACAGTCAACTAAAGCGGCCATTTGTCGTTCATTTTTCATAAGACTGTCCTGTAGCACCTGCTTAGCGCCAAAGTATAAGCGTGTGTGTGTGTGTGGATGCGAAGCAGGACGCTGCTGGGGCAGAATGTGCCCGCTCAGCAAATGAAGGTTTAAAAAACATCTAGATAATAGCCGCGCGTGATTACAGAGGCGCTTCTGCAGCACTCTCCTCTGCGTCTCCACCAACAACGCTTTCCTCCACGTCAGCTGCCAGAATGAGAGCAACTGCCATATAATCTGTTTTTAATAGATGCTAATGCAGGAACACCTGTCACAGCAGCGACGGCGCTTCTCCCTCAGTATAATCCTAAGAAGATTACACATGTTGGGAGCAGGTATGCCTGGATTAATTATTGACAGACTGCAAATGATGTTTTATACCCAAATGTAGGTTGATAATGTGTTTGTACACAGTATGCCCGTGGTTGGAGTCTGAGCTCATTCTTTCCTCATCCATAGTAAAGACATTCTTAGGAGAATAAATTTATCGTATTATATTGTTTAACTTGGAGCCAATAAGCAGGAAGTAGATGATGGGAGTTTTTCCTCAAGCACGACCTTTCTGTGCCAACCAGCTGACAAGGTCCTGACGAGAATAAATGATGTAAACCAAGCATCAGTTTTAATGTTAAGGTACAGTAAACTGGGCTGTTAGTAATAGCTATATCTTGTCTTTCCCTCCATCATCGTCATATCCCATGCTTGACAAACTCTGCCTGTTCTTCCGAGTGAAAACTTTTCCGCATCTGCTCCACCGTCACCTCCCGCCTTCTCCTCCTCGACTCCCCCTGGATGACAGCCAGAGCCGCAAATTAGCGAGGCTCCACCTGACAAGCCACCCGGGGGGGTGAGGAGATGGGTATAGGTAGAGCGGCATTAAGGCAGAATGGAGGCATGGGGGGATGTGCTATTTTAAACCTTCTAAGGAGCTCATTAAGCCCAGGCGTGATCAGCACGCCTCCTCTTAGGTGATGCTACCAGCTTCCGCACCTTTGCTTGCCACACCGCAAGCAAGTCAATTTTATTCACTGTTAAAGGAAGAGGAGGAGGAAGAGGAGGGTGCATGTGTGTGGAGCAGGTGGGGGGGGAGCAAACTTAGCCAACAGGCCCTTTTCTGTCTCCCAGGAGGCTCCACCTCGACTTTCAACCGTCAGACTTGTTAGTGAGTGATCTGACACGGGGCCGTCGAGGTACCAGCTGGATAATACTTTCTACCTTTTCACCAGTGAGCAGCGGGTTGACCTTTTTTTTCAGCCCCCTCTCATCCCACTTATACCTTTTTTTCAGATTTCCTTTCTTTCATTGTGACTTGCCTCTTAGCACCAACCGTAATTCCCAGCAGCCAGGAATCACGCACCAAGGAGACGCTGACGGATGTCTTCTTCCATCTTCCAGCCGTCGCCCCGGACGACGCCGGCGATGACGGGGAGACTCTGACACGCTCTACTCCAACTGCCGTCTCTTGACACAAGCCTCCTGCCGCCGCCAGGGAGGATGCTGGTGTACGCTGCAGTGATTCACCTATTACATCTGGCTTTAGATACGTGTCACACTAGAACACCTTTGTCATTGGCACACACAAACACACACACACACACACACACACACACACACACACACACCCACACACACACACACACACACGCTCCTGGATAAGCTGCTGCCAGGAACAGCAGAGGGGAGAGGCCTCATGTGCGCAGAGCAGATGTACGAGACATGACGGAAGGGGGAGAGAGAGACAGCGAGTGTGTTTTATCCCACAGACAGCTGAGAAAATACACACGGATGTCTAAATCCACCTTCCTCCCACCAGCACAATGGAGCGATTACTCGCAAACTGCCAGGTAGACAACGAGACAGGAGCCGTCAAAGCGCTGCTACCTCGCTGCTGCACCGGCTAATCAGGTCTGAAGCACACCCAGGTACTAGCGTTGGCTTTTGAGCGGACACGTTTTTCGACATTAATCCCCCCCCCTAATCCTTTGCAGCTAACGTAATCTAATTAATGACTTTTTTAAGGAGTCTGCTGCAAATTTGAACTCCACAGACTCTGCACCCATGCTTTTTCGTACGTGCAACGTGCAACAAACTGGGATTGATGCATAGTTTATATCACGGTGCCAGTTAATCAGGTTAATGAGAGTCTTTGGTACTTTTTCCCAAATCAGTCCATTATTGCAAAAAAGTGAACTCAACACAATGGAAAGGTGAGGAAAAATGTCATTCAATTCAAGGCCTCTGACTTACTTAATGCTCCAAAACTGAATAAAGGAAATGTTTTATTCCGATCACTGATTCTAAATGTCATTTCATTAGGTTACTGCAGGTCATGCACATAGAAAAGCTTTGGTTTTAAATGCACAATGCATGATTTTTAAAGTTGTGTTAGTTCTTAAATCAGTATGGGTGGAAATACGATCACTTTAAAGTGACAGTACAGTATTTCTTCACTTCGTTATCATTCAGTACTGTCACGCCCACTCATGCACCCATTGGCGGTCTAGAGAATCCAGTCAACCCACAGCACACAGGCCGAATGACTCCACCAGCCCTCGTGGAGTGACTGGACCCAGGAGCTTCTAGCTGTGACGCTGCCACAACTACTGTACCACAGTGTATGGAAGCACCAGTCTGTGGTAAACAGACTTTTTTACAACAGGCTGGTATTTGCTGGTTCTTTCCAGCATATTTGGAGGAGCAATAAGAAGTGCTAATTTAGGGTGACAGAGCCAGAGGGGCTCCTTGTGTTGCAAGAACCAGGCTTGAGTTCTGCTGTAAACATAAATAATTGATCACATTCAGATTAGGTTCTGTACCTTAAGCATGGGCTCTCTAAATATTTTATTCTGCCAAATTAGGCTGAGTTGTCATATTCAGAATGTCATAAACCAACACCAGGTTGCTCCACTAATTTCTGCACTAGTTACTGGGCATCTGAATTTTGTTCAGATACTTCTAATGATGTTTAAGGTCATGTATTAGTGCCTTGTACAGTACATACAAGAATATAATGTGCCTATATATATTGCACTACCAGAATTAAAATGAGCATGTTCAGGGGCGCTGCTAGCAGTTATGGGCCCTGTGAAAATAGTTCAGGTTGGGCCCTGCAATTCATTAATAGTATTGGCTACTACTGACTACATGTTGGTTCAGTTAGTTAGAGTGTGTTGCTGGTAATATCCAGGTTGGGAGTTCAAATCTAGCTGCAGGACAACACATTTGTTTTGACGCTCTCGTCAAATAGCGCATCTTGAACGTGTTTTCCCATTTGTAAGCTAGCTGTAAGCAGTGAGAAGTAACTGTAGCAGCTTTTACTTACGTAATATAATGCAAGAAACGAACGCCTTGTGTGGACATTTTCATTTTCTTCGCTGGCTGTCTAGCACCTTTCCAAACCATTCTTCTTTGTTAACTCTATCTTTTAGTCTCTGATGGATTTATGCTTTGTCGACCGCGGAAATGTTGCTGCTTTAACTGTTGAGATCTGACAGTCTCACTCAGTAGCGTCTATAGGATCCAGGTGGATCCTTTATTCCTCTGCAAAAAGCCTTTGAAACAGGCTAGAGGCCTTTTTGCCTTGGGCTCACAGACCACAACTAGTGCTTTAAATGATAATTTCTCTGTATAGATAGTATGGAGGAATCTGAATAGACCTTCATTCTTAAAGATACTACCCGAGATCATTTAGGGCAACCCCCATTGAAAATCAGTGAAGTCCAAGTTCCGAGGCCCTAATTACTGAGGACTCTACACAGTCTGCTGCTTCAGTTGTGATCGCACGTTTTCTTTGTTGCCCTGATCAAGTTTTACATCTTGACCGTAGACATTTGCACTAAGCGCTTCCTGTTTTTTTTTTATGCCAGGAACTGTTTCCATGGATTGACATGGCACACTGCTGTGGAGAAAATAGATTTTTAGTTCACTCAAACACTATTATCCACGGCAGGTCTCTCCCCCTTGGCCCCTTTTCCCTCCCTTTGCAGTTCCAAAAAACATTTTTCCTCGCTCTGTGCAAAATAGATCAAGAAAACACACAATTATCTCTAAAAACTGGAACAGATTTTTATTAAATTAACCTTATTAGTGCATTACGGTAAGCAAATGCCAAAAAAAGAGTTCCTCATTTGCATTAAGATAGATTTTTCAGGTTGGCTGCACAATTTAATTAAAGAAAAGATTAAGAATCATTAACCAAGCTGCTCTACCTTGCAGTAGCGGCAGGCTCACATCTGACTCAGGTTAACAGAAACCCAGATGGTGGCTCTCTAACTGTTGAATCTCCATAACCGAGTCAGAATGATCCCATTAGTTTCCGTGTGTGGGGGGGAGGAGAAAGTGAAGGGATTTCTGCTTCCACGCGGTGCAGTTGTCGGCCAGGTTTGGTTCACAACAATCCGAACCAAGTCTCTGGTTCAGATTGTTGTGAGGCAGAGTGACTTGTAGCCAGAGTTGCATTCAGGTTTTAAATCTGTAAAGATGTCACTTTACTGCAACATTGTGAAAATACATATGATGATTTAATCAGTAGGAAGCGATAAAACCATGTTTGAGACAGCGCCACATGTGGAGTTGAAGTCCAAGACCAACAGTAAGTTGGGTGGAGATCAGCTGACTGACTCCGCCTTTTAAAACCTTTAGCTGCATGCAGTGTGACACCGACCTTCCTCCTGATACTTCAGTCAGGAGTCGGGTCATATTTATCATTATCAACTGAGCAGTCTACACCTGTGCACACAATCACTGCCAGCTTGTTTATTATTTATGACCCCCCTCCACACACACACACATTGGTTATAATTCCCAAATGATCAATGCCAGACTTTCTTCAAACCCTTTGAATCAAAGCTAAAAGTCGTTTTAGCCTCGTGTCGGCCATTTGTATTTTCAGAAACCCAGCACGCAGGCTTTAAAAAAGGAAGGAAGCCAGGAGAAAAGCTAGTTGAGTATTAACGCCTTTCATGTTTGACATTTTTTTCATATCTGCTGTAATGGAACTAAGTCAGCGGTCACAGGTCTGATGCGCACACGCTGCAAGCCAAGTGGAGAGGATTTACCAGCGCTCTCTGACCACCATAGGGTTAAAGAATTTGCTATGCAAATTATTCAGGAAAGATGTTGTTAAAAGTGTGTGAGAGAAAGAGACAGAGGGAAGGAGAGAGGAGGGGAAAAAGGGAGGTACGCATCCAAACCCCTAATCCTCTTGCTTTCGCCAAAATGACAAATGCAGGAACTGAGGCATAAAAGAATCACTCATGTATGGCGCACTTGAGTATTACTGTGAGGCACCTGCATTGGAATGAACAGATACAAATAAATACAAAATAATGCAGGGGGGGGGGGTGTGGCGGAGGGGGCGCGAGGGGGGAAGGGAATGACTAAGAAGCTTAAAAGAGTCTTCGGCGTTTGAATGCAATCAAGCGCCATTGAAACGATACCAGGTGCCTGGCAGGTGGAGGGAAACAGATGCGCCGGCGTTGGCAGCCTCCGCCGCGTACAGGTGTGAAAAAAAAAACAGCCTGCTCCCTAATTACTGATTTAAATGCTTAATTTCTGTGTTTCAATATTGATTGCTACCTTTCTGCTCCTATTTCCCCACGGAGCGGGCCGAGTATTTGTAGGGAGGCCTCGTCGCGGTGTTTTCTCTGCCTTCTCCTCTTTTTACGGCTCCTCTCCTTTTTTTTTTGTAAATGCCCCCAAACAAATCTCCGCTTTCCTCCCGAGCGTCGCCCTGTGTTCGTGTTTGGATTCCTTCCCAAATCATTCCTGAGTGATTACAGGGGGAACGTCTTGCTTATTTGATGGCAGGGCAGCAGCGAGGGCCCGCTCGCAGCGCTGCTCCTCTTCTCCCCTTTTTAGATTGGATCATATAGTGGTAATGGGACGCACAATCAATGGCCGTGCATTGATGCCAAAGGCTGCCCCCCCCCCTCCTCCTCCTTTCAGTGAATCCAGATGGATCTTTATCTGGCAATGCATTGATGAAAATCGCTCCTCTCATTCGCTGGCCCTCCTTCCTTCCTCCACAGGCAAATGATAGACTCGTGTACCTGCTGTAATTTGTACTTTAGTCAGAGATGTAGAACCTGCTGTGCAGCAGACTGTGACTGCAGGAGGAAGACGGGGTGAGGATGAAGATATCAGTGACTCTAATGATAGATGATATTCTGGCTAATTATATGTGAGAGAAGGCAATTTACATGTACCTACGTACAGTATATGCTTAGATCTGGTCTCTGTGTGTGCATGGACAAAACAAATGGCATCAACACAAATGGGGAAGAAGTCTGATCTGAAGACATTTTGAGAAAAGGGTCCAACCAGAATCACCCACTGGTTCTGTCCTGCCTCCATGCCGCGCAGCACGTACGTGAAATGTACCTTCCTTGATACACACCCCATCCAATAAATCAAGTAAAATGTGACTTTGACTTCGGAGCCTACCCTAGATTATTAGACGAGGCTCCGTTCGGTTTCCTAGAGGTGGCCTGTGAGGAGCACAGCGGGGCAATGCATGCTGGGAACAGTCCAGGCCCACCGTGGCGGCTCCCGTTGCAAGCCAACAGCTGCCTTTCCCAGGTGGCCTGACATTTGAGTCGCAGCCGGCCAGATTAGATGGAAGGTGTACGAGGAGGGACAGAAGGCACGGGGATGACGGAGGGTGGGAGTGTGGGGGCAGGGAACGCACAACGATTAACTTAGTGCCAGGTCCTTTTGCGTACTGGGTTGGATTGTGGGGAGCCCATGGGACAACCTGAGCTCCTGGATTTCAGTCCAGATGGCTGGCTAGGGCACCCCAGAGGACCCCCTCTTATTGATTTAGGAGGGAAAACAGAGAACCTGGCTTTGCTCTGGGCCCTGACAAGCACCAACTGTACCGAACAAGACCTGCATGGCTGCTCCTCTTTTTCTGTTTCATCCTCATCTCAGGTTATCGGCGCCGACCCGAGGGAAAGCGAGCAGGGGATGTGCAAGGAAGTGGGGAGGAAGGGCGAGATATGAATATAAGTCGACTGATTTAGCAGGTCGGATGTAAAACGGGTCACACTTTCGCAGGTCTAATCCCCTTTTCTTTGCGGTCAAATTGTGCGCTGATATGAGACGGTATCTGCTCCACGGAACCAAGCGGAGCCTGAACGGTGCAGGTCTGTATTAATACAAAGACCCGCTCAGCTAGTGAGCAGCCGAGAGGAGATGTGCAACGTGAGATTTGGAGAATCACATGAAAGAGGGCATGGGAATAAATATGTATGCAGCCCGTGGAGTGAAGCCCTTTTTTATGCCCATTAGAACAGTTTTTGACACATATGGCTTCAATTATACAATCTGCACTACAATAAGAAATGGAGGTGAACGTGTTTCAGATGGTAGATGAATATTCGCTATTTGTTTAAATTCATTATGTGAGTGTCTCTGTACTGTGTCTATATGCAAAACAGGTCAGAATCCATCCTGGGCACTTTCTTTGATTCCGGACCTTCTGAGGAGTTCACAGAAGCTCATCGTATTAGGATCTAGCAGCATATGATATTTTTCAATATTGTTGATTAGCTATGAAACAGATCCCCTTCGGCGAGGGACCCAAGTCGGGAGGAATCTGTAACCAGACGCCCACATATCGCAGAGACTATTGACCGACAAGGTGGACCTCTGCGCGTTGCAGGGAGGACGGCTGCAGCCGCGTTGCTGTTGTGGACTGGACCCTGTGCAGCGCTAATGAGCCTAATGAGCTACTGTTTACATGATTGGGCTGCTCTGATCCAGATACCGTAGGCATGAGGAGACTTCTGTGTGACTGGTGTAGGCATATCTTAATTGAACGCAGCAGACTGACACGCTCGTGCGGACTGTATGTGGGGATGTATGAGCTCGGGGGATGCATGTGCTTGGCGTGCTGCATAACGAGGGCCTGTTCTCAGTGAGGTCGTCGAACTCACGCCTGCCTACATCACCACGTGGATTCAACTGTCTCACAGTGGGATGCATCCAGGAACCATGCTTTCCCTCAAATAGCCATGAAAAAAGTCGCCGGTCCATCTAAATGGTATGTCAGATGACACAATCTGAGTTGTATTTGTTGGTGTAAATAGCTGAGACGTCAGGCTGCATTGTGTGTTTCTCCTGTGGGACTGAACTGGTGTGAGCCTCTATCGGCTGTAGAGGTGCGTATTGTTTTATCGCTCTTATCAAGTGTTGCTGTGGTGGTGTTACACTTTTTATTACCAGGGATTGATGGTTCTGTGTGGTTCCGGGAACACGTTCCCTCAAATGTGTACATTGGGTGTGAAACGTTAGACTGAGAAGAGCCACGTAGCAGAACTCTATGCACTCAGCTCTTTAAATTGGACGGGAGGCAGTGACCGCTGGTGCGAATCGTCTGTAACTTCCCTCCTTTGTAGCCCCGAGAAGTTGTCATTCCTTTTAGTATTTGAGCTCATTCACACACACACACACACACACACACGCACACACACACACACACACACACACACACACACACACACACACACACACACACACACACACACACACATACACACACACACACACACACACATATTGGAGGCTTCACCAGCAAAGGCAACAGTTTTGCTCTGGAATATCTTGGAAGTTAATAGTAAAATGAATGTTGTACATGGTTTAGCACATCATTGTCTGGTTTAGAGAGTTTTGTGGTCAAGTGACTGTATGAACGTATGGTTCAAACATTTACATTTTACAGAGAAGTAAACCCAGTTAACACTGGTTTTGATCCATTGCATGTATTGTATTCCCCAGCTCCAGGACTGTATCGCTGCCTATTGCTGCTGAACGTCTCCTCCCTCCGTGTGCTCTAATGTCTACATGACAGTGTGCACAGATATGGGACTTATAGGTCACAGCTGCAAACACAGCTTAGGGCAACTTCCCATTGTTCCTTATGCCTCAATACAAGGTGTATTAAACACACATATGCCCCTAAATGAATATTTAGATTACTACCCTTTATTATTAGTCTGTCCTGGAAACATTTGAATATCACCTCCAGCATTGTTTTGCTTATCTCCCCCACCACCACCACAACCCGCCTGTAACCCTCAGCTTTTCTGGGGGAACACGCCGCAGCGCGCGCACTGATGTATAATCACCTTGAAATTAATTAATGGTAACACAACAACGCCGGCGATAGCATCGGTGCCCGTGCGGCTCCCTCCTTTGTCTGGCCACCCGCTCTTGCTGCAGGTTGCTGAGGTGGCTGTCCTGGACGCCGTGGAGCTAAAATGGCTGCTATCTCAGGGCTGCGTGCGTGGGGTCTGTGTGAGTAATTAATCTTAATGAAGCCTGTAGCCGAGGTAGGTATGACGGCCCGGAATTCAATTACCCCCCCCATTCACCTCAGCGCCGCCATTGCCACACAGCACCCACACTTTAACAGGAGGAAATGGGCCGCCTTTATTTTCCCAGGTTAATATGAGCCACCTGAGCCTTATCAGCATATTGTCATAAGACATGCAGCCTCCTGGTTTTACTCTGCTCTTTGTCATTAGTGGCCCTCAATGAATTTTTAATTAGAGCTCAGATATTACTTTCTTAGAATCTGAATGCTTTGTACACTCCTCATATGTGCATATGCATGTGAGTGAGATTCAAAGTTTTCCTGCAAATGGGCTGCAGGATCTGGAGAAGAATTACTCACCCTGTGCTTTTGCTATTGTTGCCTAGTTGCTTTGTGGCCATAATCACGGCCATAATTAATGGCTCCAGGAAGTGACAGAAGCGCCGCGTTTAGTGCGTAGAGTTGTCAGACACGTGGAAGGTTCTCCATAAAGTGCCTTTTAACTGCACCAGAATGAGCCATTAGGTGGATCCCAGCGTCTACTCCGTAGTTATTCCTTTAAATGATGGAGGCTTCGTTATTGGGAGTGATTGCGCCTCAGTCACGTCTGTCTCCCTGCAACGAGCTGACTCTTGCTTTTAGAATGGCCACTATTGGATATTGACCAATATTCTCATCCACATTGATTTCTGGTCGACAGTACACTGTATTTGCTCTTTAATTATTTGCATGGCTGCTTTTTGCAGCACCGGGCATCATCGTCCTCCTAAACCTACAGACATTAAAAGGGAGAGTAGTTCCTGGAGATGAAACGCATTGTAGGGAGATCGAGTAGGTTAAGGATGGTTTCCAAAACAAGTCACTTTCTACAGATTCAGTGTGTACAGAGACACACCTGCTGTACATGTGGTCAGCCGAGGGGGGTGGGGTGTAGTGGGGGGCCTGCACGGCTTCCTCTTCCTGGGCCTCCCACAGCCTCCCTCTGCTTGTTCCTTACTGGTCACTGGGTGTAAAGTTGTGTTCCCCTGTGCAGATGCACATTTAATGTGTCTTATTGCACACATGTACTTGACAAAATACAATTGCATCTAGTATCTCTCATACAGTCAGAGACCAATCAGGTCGTGGAGGGGTAGAGACCTATTGTAGGAGTGCAGGCAAACAGTGGCGAGAACTTCCTCCCTTAGAACTTCTAAAACACCGGGTTGAGGCGATTCTGCAGGTGTGGATCAGTGTGTTCGTACTGTAGTTTTGTATGTGGGTGGGATTGGGGGGGGGTGCATTTCCTTAGATGATTTCTATGTAAAACGAACCCGGTGGACGTGACGACAGGCGACGCAGCTTCTCATAAATCACTGTGGGTTTAATCATACCTGTCTCGCCTTCTCTTCGCCGCCGTCCCTGGAGGAATTCGTTTCGCCTGCCTGCCTCTCTCTCTCTCCCTCTTTGTTTCTCAGTTGTGCTCAATTATCTAGCAGCTCTTTTTGTGTTTATTTATTTATCCAAAGTTCATGTACAGTATGCATGCACAAATTTTCTCCTAGGGGAGCGAGAGCGGCTCAGTGGAGCGTAGCGGCTAACCACACCGGCAGCAGGGGGGCGGGGGTGAGGGTAGGACCAGATTAGAGGTTTAGAACATTTCTTGAGGCGAACCTAAACGTGGTTGCTTTGTTTCCCCGACGCCCTGTGAGAACATATCAATTCTCTGTGAGCTATCAGTGATTGGTTTCCTTTGGGCCAAGCAAAACTCTCCAACACCCCTATAGTCACCTTCAGCTTCAGGCCCATCGGTTCCAACTGGAGACGTTAAAATGTTTAATGGACTTTTTTGGGGGCTACTTGCAGCAGCGGATGAACATGTATTCATACTGATGCCAGCGTTTTGCAGTACGTGTGTGCTGAACATGTTAATATGGTGCCTGTGCGGGGAAATAAGGCAGCGTGTCGCAAACCGTTTCACACACCACACGAGGCCCCGTAACGCATTTTAGGAGATCAAGTGCATTTGTATTTACACCAAAATGGAAAATCCTGCTGAAACTTCAACACAACAATGGGCGAAAACAATTTAGAGGCATGTGAAGACTAACAACACAGGGCTTTAGTAAAAGCAATAGAGACGCAGCAAGGGACTAACAGAGGAGGGTTTTCTGAAAAACACAAGGGAGTTGATGGCTTCCATGGAGGGAGATGCAGGTAAAGGCTGCCTGGAAGCTAATTAGAGGCTGTATCACAACAGCAGCAGGGCCTGAGCCACTCTCACTCAGCGCCGAGGTAAACAAAGTGCTCAGCCGCTTGTTGCTGTGACAGGCCAGATAAAGTGCTACTTACCTTTCAGTCGTTGGTTTCCTTTACAGCCCGCGCTGCGCATATGTACAGTGTGCTTGCCACAGTTTATATTCCACAACAGAATGTCAAAAGAGCAACAGGGAGAAGGGAGCGGAAGGGAGGGAGGGGGGGAGAGAGCGAGAAAGTGGATGCACAATGCAATTATAGACTTAGCTGGAATGGAAATGAGGGGAAGAGAGATAGAGGTGGGAGGCGGGTGCGGGCAGAGCAGGACATTACAATCTGAAGGTTTATTTTCACAGCACTAATATCACCTGGGGACGTGCGGAGGTAGCGTCGTAGGGGAGATCCCGTGCTAATCCGCTTAATCTCGGGGGGGAAAATTGGAAAATTTATTCATTATCTGCTGCTCCTGCTCGACCCGGACACTTGGTGTTCATGCTTTTAGTCCACATTACTTGTCATTTTGTTCATTTGCTATCTGTGAAGCGGGGTCTGGACGGCATACGGCGGCGACTGGGCGCACGTGGAGCGTGTACGTCCTACCTGTCAGCTCTGTCACTGTCACTGCATTAATTACCTCCTCCTTGGCCTCGCCTCTTAATGGTCCTGAAAAGGCTCTTGAGCCTCTCTGCGCTGCTTCTCTGTGACATCTGTCTTCCATGTTTTTAACTTGAGAGAATAGCTCTGTCAAGCGTTCACATAAACCATGTCAGAGCCACCCGTGGCACCTATCTCCTCCACAAAACAAAGGCTCCCCTGCAATTAAGGAGGCCTTTTCTCACCGCCGACAGCAGCTTCCCTCCTTTCTCCCGCTTTTCTCTTCTCCCTTTTTTTTGCTTTATTTCGACAATTTCCAGCAACACTAGCAGACACCTTAAGTGGCACTAAGTGATCAAAGAGGGGAGTGCATATTGGATAACGCAATTAGGCTACCACTGAGAGAGGAGAGTAACAAAGAGAGAGACAAGAGAGGGACTCTGAACAGATAATGGCTTGTAAACAGAGGACATTACTTTACACAGAGATTATTCAGATGCCGACCTGACACCGGATGCACCAGGGTCTATTAGTAGAGTCATACCCAGTGGGAGAAATAAGACTGGATCACTTTAGTTAGGAAATGGGAGAAAATGGAAGTAAGGCTTCCTTCTTGTTGAAAGTTTTTTTTCTCAGGCCCTTCTAATTGCTAGTATTCAAA